>NC_028646.1:62782379-62788086 GCF_001406875.1 Solanum pennellii
TTTTATTAATGAGTTTAAGTCTTCCGCATTACTTTCTGTTGATATTATATTGAAATGTTAGGTTTAGATTGGTTGGTTCGCTCACATAGGAGGGTAAGTGTGGGTGCCAGTCGCGGCTCGGTTTTGGGTCGTGACAATCAGACACTCTTTTGAATCCAATTTATGCGATTACTTCTTAGTCCATTCAGGAAAAAAAAATGCTTTTAGGATTAGAAAATTCAAAATAGCATACTTCTAATTTTTAATATTAATTTTAATAACAAATTTTAAAACAAACACAAATATTTTATAATATTCAAATTATTAGTTTTTTCTTCTTCTTTTAAATTTGATAGAAGTTTTAAAAACATCTCTAAATTAGATATAAAAATAATAGTTTTATTTTAAATTGTTGTCAGTCTTAAAAATATTTTTTCACTTGACTAACTAAATTTAGATATATAATCGATCTGTCACATGACATTACAAGTGATCTAAAACTCATATAGAACATGAGGATCTTAATATAAAGTTGAGAGACGAATGAAGACACTCTAAAATTGACAAGAATTTGAGAGATGTATTTCATGTTACATGACTGTAAGTGTATTTAAGTTCAATTAATCAAGTAAAAAGAGTGTTTTTAAGTCTAACAATAGTTTGAAACTTAAACTAATACTTTATGTTGAATTTAGGGATGTTTTCAAGAGAAACTTACATAAATAGTATAATATATTAAGAAATATTTATCATTAGTTGCAATAACTTTTTTATTTTCACTTGATCACTTTAATAATATAGTGTGTGATGTCGATACACTCTTTAAATAGGCAAAATGGTGTGATTGACCCTGATACTTGTATGTGTTTGTTTTGTGAATCATTTACTTAATTATTTGTCAACTCAACTCTTAAACTCAATCAAAATGAGCATTTTAAACCCCTCCAACCATGTGTGTAGCTCACTCTCCTTTACATAATGACATGTCATATGCACATAAGATATATTAATGTCATGTCATAATTATTTTTAAAATTATTAATCAAAATCGTTTAATTAAAGGTAAAATAATAAAAAATTAATCATTTTCTTTTAAGTAAAAGCCATTACATTTTCTTCCATTCCCACTAGTTGACGTGAACCAAGTGGTCGCCATTTTTGCTGGCGAAGCCACTCAAATTCCTTTCGCCTTCATCTCCGCCGCACATCATTACCATTTTCCTTTCTTCCTCCAACCTCCACAAAATCAACAACATAAGCCACATCAGATTCAGCCAAACATCATCACCATTTTTGCCTTATCTCCACCCACCACAAAAAAAAAAACTCCAAATTATCAACAGATTTTACTAAGAACTTAAAATGGTTAGTATTCTACTAACAAATTACCAACATATTTCTAACTGAATTATATTTTACAACTTAACAACAAAATTCTAATAGATTAGCAGCATAAATCTTACTAACGAAGTATTTTATTTGGTAAATACGGCGAGAAAAAATGGCGCCAAATTTAGTAACATTATATCAATGGATTACCAACAGAAATATTACTAACACACACCTTTTGTTGGTAATATTACCGACGAAGTATATATCGGTTGATAAATATGAAAAAAATATTGTTTATATAATTTATTAACATGTTACCAATGAATTATTAACTAAATATTTACCAACGACAAGATTGTGTAGCTAAATTTACCAACCAAATATAAATGTGTTGGTAAATTAGTAATGAAATGCAATTTGTTGGTAAACTTGTCAAGAAATATCAAATTAGTTGAAAATTATGCCGACGAATAAAGATTGTAGTTAGTAAATTACTAACATCATTAAATAGTTGGTAATATATCAACTGATGATTAATCCATTGGTAAAATTTACCAACATATTGATTATTAGTTGGTAATATTACATATGACTGTTTAGTTGAATAATAACTATTACCAACTCTGATAAAATTTATTTGTAAATTATTAATTACTAACTTACATTTTAATAAAAAATTTATTAATTGAAGTTAAATGTTTTGGTAAATCAGCGTCTAGTGTTGAGGCTTTCATATTTAGTTTGTGTCATTATGTATTTTAATTTTTAACTTTTAAACAAAACTTGACTTTGTTCAATATTTTTGGTAAACTGCTCAGATCTGAACACCGTCAGTGTCCTTATCTTCGAAAGGTCATTTTTTATCTTACGGGAAGGTTGGTTCAAGTTTTGTGGCTTTCATTTTTTTGTTTGTGCCGTCAGATGTTTTAAATTTTATCTTTAGACCAAAACTTGACTTTGGTCAATATTTTTATGAACATGCTCAGATGAGAATTTCGTCAGCGTAAACAACTCCAAAGGTCATTTTTTATGTAGTAGGATGGTTGGTTTGGGTTTTCAAGCTTTCATTTTTACTGTGTGCGTTAAGTGTTTTAACATATAAAATTTGGCAAAATTTAACTTTGGTCAATATATTTGGTAACATGCCCATATAAGAATTTTGTCAGTGCAATTAGATGCGAAAAAGTCATTTTTGATATGATAAGATAAAGGGTTCGGGCTTTGAGGCTTCCGTTTTTAGTTTATGTCGTTAGGCATTTTAGCTTTTATGTTTTGACCAAAATTTTATTTTAGTCAATATTTTTGATAATCGTGCACGAATTAAAATTTTGTTACCACAGTTAATTATATAAGTTTAGTTTTGATCTCATAGGATGATTGGTTCGGGTTTTGAGACTTTTATTTTCAGTTTCTGTCGTTAAGCGTTTTAACTTTTAACTTTTGGCTAAAATTTGTATTAGATCAATTTTTTAGGAAACATGCTCAATTTGAATTTAGTTAGCGCGGTTAGCTCTGGAAGATCATTTTTCGCTTTTTCGGATTGCTGGTTTGAATTTTGAGGTTTTCATATTCAGCTTGTACTGTTAGGCGATTTAATTTTTAACTTTTGGCCAAAATTTGATTTTGCTTAGTTTTTTTATAAACGTGATCTGATAAAAATTCTATCAGCGCGATTAGTTTTGGAAGATCATTTTTATATCTAATAAAATGATTGTTTCAGGTTTTTAGGATTCCATTTTCAGTTGCGTTGTTAGGCGTTTTTCTTTTAATTTTTGACCAAAATTTAGATTTGGTCAATATTTTTTGGTAAGTGTGCTCAGATTAAATTTTTTGATATAATGATATGTGTCATATTAAGATTAATTTAACTTGTTATCATAGATTTTGCATTATTTTATTCAAATATGATTTATAAAATTGATCAATATTTTTAGATTGATATTCGTGTTCTTAGATTTTTAAATGCAATAAATTAATAAATATTTTACTATTAAATAATCATTCAATTAATAGTATTTTGAACATATTTTCAATCAATTACTAACCTAACATTGAACTAGAATGATATATTACCAATAAACTAACAACCAATTATTAAATTTATTAGAAAATAAATAATCATACTAACGTATTTAGAAAATTTATTACCAACAAGTGTTGTGGTATAGCGGAAAGTACTCCTACATCCTTAACCAAGAGATCTAGGTTCAATTTCCGTTGTGTACATAATCATCTTTGTTAGGAAGCGCTTTACTACACAATGTGTGACTTTTTCAGCATGAATCCAAATTTATTCGGGCTCCAATGTGGGTACCGAACACCGGATTGTAAACCAAAAAAAAATTAAAAAAAGTATTTAAAATTTATTGGTAAATTACCAACAGAAATTTTTTGTTACTAAAATTACCAACAAGTTATCGATGTATGAATCGAATAATGAAGAAAAAATTTACTAACTCTTTTTCAATTTGTTAGTAAAGTTACTAACGATATACTAACCAAAAATTAGTTGGTAAATTTACCAACGGAAATTTCAGGGTCATGTTTCAAAATTTTGTAACTACATCTTTGGGTGTTTGCCAACTGATTTTTGGTTGGTAAATTTACCAACAAATTACAATCGGTTGGTAACATTTACCGACGAGCTTTTTAGAAACGGATTAATATAAGTTGGCATTTGGTTGGTAACTCAATTTGTCAACCGATTTGATCAATTTACCAGCGATTTCTTTGTTGGCAACTAAGGTTCCTTTTGTAGTGACCGCACACCAATATCATTTTCGCTGTCATGATTAGATCCTTGCACCCTTACCCACCTCCTTCTCCTCTCCATTAACCAGACGCGCCTCTCTCCATCCACTGCGTATCAGTGGTGTTCGGCGAACACTACCAACACCTCTCTCTCCCTCCGTTGGTAATTAGTGGACTCAATGAAGTGCCCAAGATCATCTAAATAGATGAAAATATATTGTGGAAAAGAAAGAAAAAAGATTGGGCAAGTGATGACGGGAAATGAGGTGTTATGGGTGAAGAAAAAGGTTATATTTAATTAATGGTTTAAAAAAATTATATTTTTTATAATATCTAATATTTTCAAGTAAAAAACTCCTAACTCTCCTTAATAGGCGTGTAATTACACAGTTTTTCCAATTCAGATATCTACTGTCACATAAGTCTGGTCAATGGTCAGAGGTTTATTATATTGTGTTTTGTTAAGTTTAAGGGTTCAATTAACAAATTGGTAAGTAGAAGAATTCTTAATACAAACTGATACAAGTATAAGGGTTAACCAGACCATTTTGCCTTTAATATATATACTATAGAGAATAATTTATAAAACACATATGATACAAGTTTTATTAATATATAATACATTTATCACACATTTTAATACAATGTGTCAATTTATTACCAAACAAATATAAAATATTTTAAAACAGTTATAACACATATATATTACATACAATCATGCATATTTATTTTTGATACACATTATAGATTAATCATAGTATTGAGATATATTGCTATAAATGATAAAAAGAAATATTGCTAAATTGTCAAAAAATTTAACCAGAATTTGGATAGAAATTTTAAAAAATTATAATATTTTTTATTTTAAAAAAATTGATCTTTTTTCATTTTAAGTACAAATATATTAAAGTTAAAAAGGTAAAATTATTTTTTTAAAAAAAACATAAATAAAATATCACTCTATTTATATTTGTTTATTTTTAGTTTGAATATGTTTCTCTATAGATTTTTATGTCAACTCAATTATATTCACTTTAATTGATATAGGTACATTTAATATTTTTCTTCATTGGAAAGTAATGAGTATTTTTTAAAGTTATAAGAAAAAATATCTAAGAAAAGACAAACCAACACAACACAAGCCAGCCTGGAAAGGTCAACAATACCGAGTTGACTCTGCTCTATCCATTTTATTGACCCTTTTTTGGGGGGATCGGCTGTTTTTTTAAATTTATTTTATTTTTTAAATTATTTCAAAAATGCTTTTTTTGTCATAGTTTTTAATTTGAACATCCTAAATTTCTGTTTAAAATCAAGCTCCTTTTTTAACTTATACTAGAGACGGAGCTCAACATATTATTTTTTTTATTTTAATTTATGTGATATTTCATTTTTTTATATTAATTAATTATTTTTCATTTTGTACGATATTGAATAAATTATAAATAAAAAAATAACTTTACTAATTTAACCCGTAAATATTTTGTGAGAATTTTACAACCAAATATGACACGTTCAAAAGAAATTAACGGCAAGGGTAATCTAGAAAAATTTTAAATAATCTTTTATTGATTTAGTAAGGTGATTAACTAATATAAGACAACTATTTTACAATATATATATATGTATATATATATATATATAT
>NC_028646.1:62788651-62798195 GCF_001406875.1 Solanum pennellii
TATATATATATATATATATATATATATATACACACAAAGTCACTATTGAAGCTGTCTTGAATTTTGAAGAAAAAAACACCTTAACGTTGTAGATGTCTTGCTTCCTCATTGAACAATACTCCCTCCGTCCGGTATTGTTTGTCATGGTTTCTATTTTTAGAATCAAACTATAAAAACTTTTATTAACATTTTAAGACGTATTTTTTCATCATATTAATATGTAAAAAATAGTAATTTATAGTACTTTTCATATAGTTTTAGAATATCTAAATTTTTTTGTTTAAAATATCAAATTAATATGATCTAATTACCTTTGAAAATAAGTCAAATTGATTTTCGAGAGTAATCAGAGTATTTTCCCTAGATAGTCACCCATGTTTGGGAAATTACATAGGAATATCCTTATGTTTATTTTAGGACTACAATATCACCCAACTTTGTCTATTTTTCTCAAAATATAATTGACACAAAAAAATACATTATTTCTCTGCTACTAAGGTGTCATGTCACATTTTTAATTTATTATTAATATTTTTCTAATTCTTTTAATGAACCGTAGGAACCACATATTTTCTTGAAGAACAAGAGGAGCTCATAGTACAGTTCTTAATATAACTTTTTTACTGAGTATAGTATGTGGGTTTGTCTATTTCTTTAAAAAAATCTCTCTATATATAATAGGAGAATTAAAAAGTCTCACATGTCAGCACCACAAATATTCAAAAATTTTAATTTTTCAAAAAAAACATTTTAAATATGCTCTAAAAGTACAATTAAAAAAATAGGAATTTTAATATAACTATTTTAAATAGAAAATAAAAGTTCTTTTGTTACGAAAAACTGTAACGGCTAAAAGTGGATGATTTTTAAATGCCTCCATTTTAATTTTAAAGGAAAAAAATGAAGTTGAACTGTTTTTTTTTTAATATAAACAGTAATGACTATTATGGGAAAAAAATGAAAGATCTTTATATACTTCAAATTTCAATTTTTAAGGTCAAAAAATGAAAACTGAAAATTGAATTATTTTATTAAAAAAATTATAATATCTATTTATATTTATCACACTTTCAGTGATTTTAGGGAATACTTCAATAAAATGGAATATAGAAATATCTATCTAAATAGGAGAAGAAAAAGTGCACCATAAAAAACTATAATTATTATTTAAAAATTTAATTGAAAAACTTATAGTAAAAAATAATAATTATCATTAAAAAATTAAAAAAACTTATTTAAAAAAATAGTTAAAACACTCAGTTAGTAGTTAGTTGTAGAAATATGGTACTTTTTTTTTAATTCATTTTAAAAATTTATCTTAATATATCTAAAAAATAAAATATTTTTAAAAAATATAAATAAAAAATAATTTTTTTTGAAAGAACATATTGCAACCTAATGTTTAAATAAATTTAAAGCATATTTTTTTACTAATAAATAAATAAATAATGTGACATGACATCCTAATAAGAGAGAGATAATGTATTTTTTGTGTCAAATATATTTTGAGAAAAATAGATAAAATTGGATGATATTATAATTTTAAAATAAACATAAGTGATATTTCTAAGTAATTTTCCAAATATGAATGACTACATAGGAAAATTACTTAAAATAATCACACACCAATAATTATTTGACACGCATTAAATTCTTTAAAAAAAATTGGAGAAAAAGAATGCCCGCATGCATGGAGTATAGGCAAATATTGCGGCTGAGAAGTATAACATGGAAGGGCTTTTACGTCCAAAATTTTAAAAGTACAACTAAAAAAAACAAAGTACAATATTATTTAAGTATTAACATTAGAAAAGTATTAAATATTGGACCAAATTACCCTTAAGTTTTCTTAAATACGGCAAAAAAATAGCCATGTTGAAAGTTGAAAACTCTTCTATATAAGTAGAAAAGAGAAGTACAATAATCCTTTTCTACGTGTAATGTGAAATTTAAAGTTATTTTTTATGATTGTTATTTATTGCTTACATTTTAGGGTTGTTTTGTAGTTGGTTAAAATTATACGGATATTAATAATGTAGGAATTAATTATGAGTAAATTTATATGATATTTTATGCACGTATTAGTTATACATGCATTAATTATTTTACATTCTATCTCGTATAAAACATTAAACAAATCACTCGTAATTTATATATGAATTAGTTATGCGAGATTCTAAATTGTCAATCAAATATTATTTTAATTATACGTGTATAACTTTTTTTCCTATCTATCTATCAAACGCCATAAGTTATACGAAAATTAATATATGTATAACTTGAATCTTATTCTTATTCAGTTACCAAACGACCGCTAAGTAAAATGTATTATGTGCATACATATTCAAATTTCACTTATATCCTAGACATAATACATTAACACTCTCTTTAACTTAACCTCAACTAGTATCTATGCTCTCCAACTAATGGACGTATATTGATAGAGTTTTTGGCTAAAAACATCCTTAAACTATATCATCAACTTAAACTACATCATTAAATTATTCTTCTTAACAAAATAAAAAACATCCTCCAAGTATTTAAAAATTAACAACTTTCATCCCTCTATCAAACTTTGTCAAAAAGAATAGCGAATTTCATGCAATTCATATTATTCTCATAAAAAAATCTAGAATATTATTACCGGTTGGAAAAAGAATCCAAAAAAATAAATAAAAATTGAGACTCATGTTTGCTATTAAAAAAATAATGTTAGGACGATGTGAGTCTATCACTTTGTTTGGATCATTGTTACCCATTGTTTCATAATGTATTGTATTGTATTGTACTCTATTAAACTGTATTGTATGGTAGATACAATGTTTGGCTAGACTGTATTGTTTGTTGTTGTTTAATAACATTTTAATAGTATGGTTTGATCGTATTGTACTGTATTGTAATTTATAAATTTACTAAAATATCCTAATTATTCTAGGGTAAGAGGTTTGATTAGATTTAAATAATTAAGATAAAGGGTAAAATAGAATTTTGAAATATTATATAAATATATAATTGGAAAAAGAAATTATGTAACAATGGGAACACACCAAACTGGTTGTTCCATAAAATAGGGGTGTTTTCATTGTTACGTAACAACGAAATTTAACAATACAATACAATACATTTTAAGTAACAATCAAAATAAACATTGTAGGTATAGTAACGATACAATACAATACAATGGATAACAATGATCCAAACATAGTGTATTCATAAATTGAAGTGATCAAGATTCAACTAATATTAATCTCAAGTTCTCAAGTTTCGTTTTTCATTAATAAAAGTAAAAGTCTCCTATCAAACACCATTTTTTGCAGATTCACTTGAGAGAAATCATTTCCATTGATAATTTTTTGATATCAAATCAAATAAAAAGTAAATAAAAATAAAATTGCTAATTGAAAGAAAGATAATGCAAAATGTTGTTACTAAAAAAAATTGAGAATGAACAAAATTGATTTATTGGAGTGATTTAGTGAGTGTAATTTGTTGAGACTAGTGTAAGTCGTACATATTGTGAAGAATTTGATAATTTTTGACAAATTTTAACAAAATGATGAAAGTTGTCAAATTTTAAATAATTGAGGAATATTTTGTGATAAGAAAAATAATTTAAGGATGTAATTTAAATAAAAATTCTACACATACATATATAAATGTGCATAAGATTGACCGACAATATTTTAAATCATAATTAATTAAGATGCATTCTTATATATCTAATACTCTTGCTTTTAAAAAAGAATGACTCTGTTTAAAAAAGAATTATTTTATTTTGTAACATTTTAATTTCAATTGTCAATGTCTCATGTTTAAAGGACGATAATTTTGTACCTTTGACATAATTTTATTTTAAAATCATAAGATGAATTTATCTATTTTTTTAAAATTTTTTATATCATGTAAGAATAGAAAGATGGGAGTAAAAAAACTATGGGAATAATAAATATGATAATGTGTGCCATTTAAAGATAACTACTCCATGTAATTCAAGTCATCCAAATCGTAAAAACTAGTCAAAATGATAAAAGTATATAACAATATAATAAAGTAAGGTCTGAATGGCCAGTGGATAAGTTTACTTATCCTGGTGTGATGTGAACATTGTTTGTCAATGCATCAAATATACTCCCAATATTTAACTTACTTTAATGTTTGCACGTCCCTTTTGTTGATTAAAAATGTATATATTCGTTGAAGTTGGTAGGACCCCACTTGTAATATTCTCCGTACAAAATTCTAGTACGGTACCTAACTATTGGGAACAAAAATGCAAGTATTAAAATTTCTGTTTTCCTTTTCAATTCCTGTTTTTAATTAAAAGTGTGATCGCAAAACCAGAAGATTCTCCGTTGAAACTCATCGTAATAAAAAATTTTGTATTTCATTGTCCAAAATCATCAAAAATTGTTCTTCTGTATTAGTTCCCTGTTGTTGCACTTGCAGTGGTGAAGAAGATGAAGTAGTGTTATTGTGTTGTTGAATTGAAGTGTAATCTGTAAATGAGAAATTAAGCTCAGCTCTTGGACCTCTAAATTCAATAGCTGCGTCCTCAGCTGTAGTAAATGTTCCAAGCCATACTCTAGCTGCCCTTTTTGGATACCTAATTTCCGCAGCCCATTTTCCCCATGGTCTCTGTAATTATTTTTCATCTTCCCAACAATCTTGTTGTTAACACCAGCTGCAGCTGATTAGGTTGCAAAATAGTTGCAGCCTAAATAACCATTTATATGTTTTGTAGAATTGACAACACTCTGATTCGGTCGGAACACAAAACAAATGTTGCTCAATAGAATAAGACATACTACTCGTACAAGGTAATGACGAAATTGTTGCAGCACCAGTAATCACATTGGCTAAAGCAGCAACCATGATTGAAAACTCCTCTTCATCGCTGAATTTTGATTGTTTGTTCATTGAATCTGTTTGTTGTTGATTATTTCTCTGCATCTTTGAAATTTGAAAGAAAAAAAAAAGCAGAGAAAACTTTGGTGTTTGTTGTTCAAATAAGTTATTTGCTTTTATTAAACACTCATTTTACACGGGTTTGATTTTAGCTTAGCTGGCATATATTCAAATTAAATTAACTTGATTTTATGTGCACGTGGGATTTAGATTTGTGGATGACATGGCATGAAAAGTTTGATGACATGGCAGGAAAGAGAGTGTTCACACGGTGATTGTTTACGACAGTTATGAGAGGATGATGATATAGGGGTAATTTTGCTGAGACCATTAGACAAAAGCTGGGGACAGTTGGCAGACAAACAGGTCCTCCTGTCGCTTGGAAGAAAAGAGGACCAAATCTATATGCACGAGAGTGTTTTGTGGCTCCATTTTCATCTGTTATTGTTTATATTTTAATACTAAATCTAATAATTGATTTTGAAATTATTAAATAAATTTAAAAATATTATTTATTGATTTTGATTTAATCTGGGTATTCATTACTAATCATACACAAATATAAAAGAAATGATTCATTCAAAAGAAAAAAATATAATAATTAATTTCAAAAAGATAAATAGTTATAACAATTAGTATGACATAACTTTCGAATATTGAATTTACTCTAAGTAAAACTTTCAATCCACTACTTTGGCCTAGACAAGGAAGAGATAGTGATACTTTTTGTCCAACCAAAAGTTGTCATAAACACTCATATACATGAAATTAAAGATATAAATGCTCTTATTTTAGGTGTATTTGCTTTCATAAATAAATTATAGATAAATTTTGCTAAAAACTTATCTATATACATACACACACATATATATATATAAATAATTCATAAAAATAATATATCATATATGTATAATTATAAATATGTTTATATAATTTATCGGCCAGTTCAATTCTTTTTTTTGAATTTTTTGGTAACAAAGTCAAAAACAAATGAAACATTATCCATTTTTAAAAATGTAAAAATGAGCCAAATCATATAAAAAAATTTGATTTAATTTAATTTTTAAATTTGAATTGATTTTTATTCAAATCATAAATACCCCTGCACATAACTTGTTATCAACTTTTGTTCTTTCATATTTCTTTCTATCAAATCTTATCAAACTCTCCTCTATTTTTTTTTTATTTTCATAATATTAAAATAGCCTATACTCCTAATTCCTAATGGTGGACTTTAAAAATATTCAATAAACTTTATACTATGCATAAATAAAAACACGAGGAGGGAAATAATAAAATTTGATAAGTAGGTAGGTATATGAATGAACCAAAAGTTGATACTACTTTATATATTTATCCTCAAAGTGACAGGATGATCTATTTGACTGCCAAACAGTCCCCTGTCTTCCCTAAATTCCAAAATTACCCTTCTTTGTGTAATGTAAGACATTACGTCATCCCTTTTATAAGATGGTCCACATTCACCATGTGAACGCCCTCCATTTTCTTCCACGTCATCAACTATTACCCACGTGAAGATGTCAGCTAAGCTAAAAATCAAACCCCGTGTACAATAAGTGTACTCATCTTCATTTCTCAACTATATAAGTTACTTTTTTAAAAAAAAACCATCCAAAGACCAAACATTTTCTCTGTTTTTTCAACAATGCAGAGGTCAACAAAACTTAGTGGTGAAGAAGAGTTTTCAATCATGGTTGCTGCTTTAACCAATGTGATTACTGGTGCTGCAACAATTCCATCATTACCTTGTACGAGTAGTATGTCGCCGCCCTTGTTTCGCGTACCGGAAGAAACAGAGCGTTGTCAATTCTGCAAAATAAATGGTTGTTTAGGCTGCAACTATTTTGCAACCTCATCAGCTGCAGCTGGCGTTAACAACAACAAGGCATTAAACATTGTTGGGAAGACGAAAAAGAAGAAGAAGAATTACAGAGGAGTGAGACAGAGACCATGGGGAAAATGGGCAGCGGAAATTAGAGATCCAAGAAGGGCAGCTAGAGTATGGCTTGGAACATTTACTACAGCTGAGGACGCAGCTAGAGCTTATGACAGAGCAGCTATTGAATTTAGAGGTCCAAGAGCTAAGCTTAATTTCTCATTTACAGATTACACATCAATTCAACAACACAATAATAATAATAATAATAATAATAATACACACATGCAAGTGCAACAACAACAACAACAACAACAACAACAACAACAATCAGCGCCCTCGCAGTTACAACAAGGAATGAACACAGAAGAAGAAGAGTTCTGGAATCAATTGATGAATTCGGACAATGAAATTCAACATTATCTTTATAGAGAATCATCTGATTCTGCTAATGGCTATATTGCTCATAGCTTCTAGGAAGCATTTTGCATGCCCTTTCAGTATCAAATTAAATTTGTTTTTTCAATTAAGATTGTGACATAAATAGTTAGGCGACATACTGGAGTTTTGACAAACTGAGAGAAAAATCACCTGATGATTTTGATGGCACCTAACCGTACCAACTTCAACGAAATTAAATATATTTAATGAATGAAACGTGCATAAGTTGAAGTTAAATATTGACAAATTAACAGTGTTCACACCAGGAGGAGTATTGAGTAATAAGGTTATCCTCTGACATTCAGACCATACTTTATTATATACTAATTTATCAATTTCACTATGATTTTGGATTAGGGTGACTTGAACACAAAATATCATATGTATTATTCTTTTTCCACGGATAGATAGAGTTTGACAGGTATCTATGATATAATAGAACTACTACTTATGATTAAATTAACTCAAAAAATATGAATCACCTAACATATTCAAAGAATTTTTCAACACTTGTAAATTTAGCACAATCCAATCATTTAAAAATCGATGAGAATAAGTATTTCATTTGTTTATTTTTAATTTCTATTTATTTTTACATGTCATTTTTAATCAAACAAGAAAAGATAATTATGGTTTAACATTTTATCTTCAGTATCAATGATTTATTTATCAAATCATTTACTTAATCTAATGCTAAACATCACTAATTTAATGGGGATAATACTTTCTTCATTTTAATTTATTTGTTTGATGTTCACTTAATATGAAATTTAATCAAGTAATTTTTTAAAATAATTGATCTTTATTTATATGTAATATTTTTTTAAAAAAATTTAATAGCATTAAATATATTATGTGAAAATTATAAAAATATATTATTTTAAAAATAATTGAAAAGTAAAATAGAATGGACAGCCATGAGTCAATAAGATGGAAAAATGGATAGAGAAAAAGTTAAGTCAACTCGGTATTGTTGACGCTACAACGTGTACGGACATGCACCTGATGTTTTGTTGGTTTTGTCTTTTCTTAGACCAATCTACAAGATTTTTACTTTTCAACTTTAATACTCCTCTGTCCTTTCTTTATAACGAAGAAAAGATTTAAGTTAGCATTTAGTCAAAATTTGAGTGAAATTTCACCACGTGTTTAATCATAATATTTGAAAAATATATTTTAGTTTTTTAAAAAATATAATTTATATCCATAAGTATTAAAAATATCAAAATTAATTATAAATTTATATTATAAGTCATGGATCTTTGTTACAATAATAACAAATAGCGTCAATAACACTAGAGCAATGTGGTATTTGGAGTGAGTGCAACGAGTATCGTTCCGTACATCGTGAAGTAGATAAAATACATGACTTTGTTATCTTAAGCTGATTGTTTGTCATTTATTAATAATCATATTATCATTTAACACTCACCGAATATTTCATCACTATTTTGGAATTAACGTAAAAAATTATGTAATACAACGTAAGCAACAAATATAAAGGATTTTTTTTTTGTAAAAGATAAAGATTTGGGGTAAAATTTTAATTTTCAAAAGATCCCAAATAATGAAATTTGGCTCAAATACTAGAAAAACTAGTATCTGGGAATTTGGGATATTTGTCAAAAAATATTTACCAAAGAATGGCAAAATGTACGAACAAACACTATTTGCCAAGTTTTCCCCCAATATTATTTGAGAAATCTATGATCAAACGGAAACAAAGTTATAATAGAGATAAATATTTTTTTATTTTTAATTAAGAGATTTTGTGTATGAAGCTCTTTGGGCATGAAGCCAAGATATCTTAATGGTAAACTTGAATTCGATTGAAGTTAATGTAAATATTAAATGCCGAATCAAGAAAAAGAAGCTTAAGAATCTGTTTGAGAGTCAGTCAACAATTGACTTTTAGTAGATAATTTGGATCTAATTTTCATAAAAGTTGCAAATTGCTGATAATATAATTGCATTGTGTAAGTGTAAGTAATTTATTCTCTGATGATCCTTCTTTTATTTCTATTTTTTTTATCTTCATCATTCTAATATTTTTCAAAAATATTGTTTTAATACTATGTCACGACCCAAAACGGGTCGCGAGTGGCACCCACACTTATCCTACTATGTGAGCGAACCAACCAATCTAAACCCCACCATTTCAACCATAAATAACAAAATATACGATGCGGAAGACTTAAAACTCATTAACGAAATCAATTAAATAACTTCTAAAATTTATCAATCATTATTCCCAAAATCTGGAAGTCATCACCACAAGAACATCTATCCTCAAATTACTAA
>NC_028646.1:62798548-62810369 GCF_001406875.1 Solanum pennellii
TACTACCCAATACATATCATTCGCTATTAAGAGTTTACTATGAAATAGCATAAACCATAACCTACCTCCACCGAAGAATCGCGATCAAACAAGCTATCTTCCCAAAGCTGCGTTCTTCCTCTCTCTCGATCGATCGTTTTTCCCTCTCTTTGTTCTTTCTATTTTTTTCTTATTCAAACCCTCTTTCTTTACCCTAATTAGCGTATAATTAAGTATAAAGATGATAAAATACCCCACTAATTGTTTCAAGGTTATCCCTTTTAATCCCCAAGTAATTGAATTATTAATATTAATCCACTAACTTTATAATTATAAGCATGAAAAGTCCAAAACACCCCTTTAAAACTTTAGCAGAATTCCGACCCGAGTGAGCTGACGGAGGCTGTGACGGTCCGTCACGACTGTGACGGTCCGTCCTGCAGGTCCGTCACAAAGCTCAGAGACTCGATTTCAGTAAAAGGTCTGTGACGGCCTGTCATGCCTGCGACGGTCCGTCCTGCCATTTCGTCACGAAGTTCAGAGAGTCGATTTCAGTACCCAAATTTCAGAATTCTAAGTGTTTTGGAACGAGACCCCCTCGATGGTCCGTCGTGCCCATGATGGTCCGTCGTGGGATCCGTCGATTCAGCCAGTTTTTCCAGAAATAAAATCTGCTGCTCAAAACGACTAAACAGGTCGTTACATACTATTTACATTTTATTTTTTTCTTATTCTAAATATTTATTTCATGTTATTGTTTATATTATCTATTTTTTTTATGATTTTATATTTATTTTTTTCATTTAACATACTTTATTAGTATTTTCAATTTTAAATTAAGATAGGATTCTTTGTTTAATAAAGTTACAAACTTTATTTTTCTTTTGCTCAAAATTATATTTATATATGATATTATCTGACATAAGAACACTGTGTTATTTTCTTAATTTTTAACTTAGAATTTATGTTATATTTCTAATTTCGTTTATTTTATAGTAGCTCCTATTAACTTAGAATTTCACATCAAATGTCCTTTTTCTCAAAAAATTAAAAATAAATAGACTTGAAAGATTGCACAGGTGCAAGTAATTTTCCAAAAAAAAAGTACTTGCCACAATGATGCTCAAATGTTTTTGAACATCTTATTTTAGGTGATTGGTTTGTATGCGGAAAAAAACTTATTTGCCGCGAATGCTTATCTTAAAATAATATAATTTTTATTATTATGTGATTTAATAATTTAAAATGCATGTTAATTAATTAAATTTAAGTAAAATAAACTATAAATTTAAATATATGACATACACATATTGAATTGATATAAATATTCGACGTGGATAAATTTTACCCGTTTATACCTTTACTTGGCCATATATTGCAAATTAATAAATCATAATGAAATTGATCAATTTAAAGTACTAAATCATGCTAAAATAAGTTTAGCAAGTATTAGTCACATGATTAAATATTAAAATAAAGTAAAATTTGATCATGTATTTTAATTGTCTAAATCTATGTAAAACTAAAAAAACAAATATTTAATTTTATTGTCATTCTTAGTGTTGAATTGATTTCTTTTTGCATTAGTATTAGTTTGATTTTTATTTAAACTTTAATATAGTCACCAACATGTATGGACTATAATCTTTATTAGATCATTAAGAATTCTAACTTCCAAACATGAAATAAATATATTAAAAGATAAAAACTATGAAAAAATATAAGAGATATTTAAAAATGATATCAAAGTAAGTATATTTGTATATAAAATAAAATTTAAAAATTATATATATAATGTCGGATTGGTTTGGTCTCGGGTTGTTCTTTTTTTAGTTGAAATCAAACCAATCTAAATATAGTCAATTTCTTTTTTCAACATCAAACCAAATCATTAGTCGGGTTTTTTTCCGATTTGACTCGATTTGCGATTTGTTCGATTTTTGGTTTGATTCTATACACTCCTACTTTTACCTTTCCATTTTTTTCATATCCTTATTTGTTTAAAATTTGATTCAAATATCATCTTTTTTATGTATATATTTTTAAATTTCAAATCAAGTCAAAACTCCATAAGTTATTGAAAGAACAGAGCAATAAAATTGTGGGTCTAAGATCATCTCCAATTTCTCTTTATTTTACTCTATACTCTCTATATTTGGAGAATAAAAATAACATATTTTCTCTCCATACATTTCTTGTTTCACTCTCTACTCTCCAATTATAAAGAGTTGAATAGTAATTTTCTAAATTTGGAAAACTTATTCATATTCTCTATTTTACTTTTTGAATATCACATTATTATTTCTATTAATTAACATGTTATTTCCATATAAGACTGTTAACTAAATATATAATATTCGTTTTTTTTTAAAATTTGATAAAAAATTTTAGAAATATATATTACTTTCATCTTTAATTATTTAATATTTTAAATATTTTTCGAATTAAAAAAAGCAGCACATGGTTTCCTAATTCCCAGGATTCAATTTGGACCCACAGATATGTCTATCCAAACTCTTTAAATGTAAAAAAAGCACACAGATATTTGTATTCGTAAATCCATCGTAACGGCCGCACATGGAAATTAAATATGTGGGCGCCCTACAAAATAACATACTTGTTATCATTATATCTTGTTATTGCAATTGTATATAAATAAACAGAGATTTGCATACTTCAAATCACAACAACCTGACTATTCAAACATATTTTTTTAAAAAAGAAGAAGAAGAAGAAGAAGAATGTCTGGGTTAGTAGATATGTGGACAAATGAGGTTCAAAATCGAAACAAGACAGATAAGGATGAAGCCATTGTTGTTACAAGAAAAGGAAGCAGTGAATTGGTTCGTGAAAAGTATGAAAAATGTGTCTCTTTATTGAGTAAATTCAATAAGTCGATGAATTGCTCTGAAGCTTCTGTCGCTATGATTGTCGATTGTGTTAGCCCATGAATACTGCTTCCTTTACTCACCTTCCAACCTTGATGTTGTGGTGTTGGGTATGTAGGTTTGACAAGCCCTTCTGAATAACACTGTGTACATATGCTTACAGTTAAATCCAAATCCTTCAGTGCATTTTCTTTCGAAAATCCTACTTGTTTAGTTTTATGATTAAAGCATACTCCGCTTTTATTTGTTCATTTTAAATTTGACAGTTTAAATAATACTCATTTCTAGGGGTGTTCGGGGTGTTCATAGTTCGATTTAGATCGATTATTAGTTAAAATTAAAAAAAAATTAATTTAAATTGATTTTTAAATTCTTAAAATCAAATAAAAAAATAATCTCAGTTTGGTTATCGTCGGTTCGATTAGTTTATTCCGTTTAAAGGTAATAAGTTTGTTGAGGACATACGCATCTCGATGGAAACAAACACTTAGTATATAAACAATTCACAAATAAGCTATTACACGAATAAAGTGATTCATCCAATGTTTCAAGTTTCAAAAACGAAAAGAACTCATTGTCAATAATAGCATGAAGTTGGTTCAATATTATGGAGATCTCAAAATCTCATCAATAGACTTTTTAAAAAAATTACACCTTATATATTGAGAAATTACTTCTAAAAAAAATTTCATAGTCAAAACTAATCAATTACCATCTTCTTTAGCTTGAACTTTAAATTATCCATTATTGCATTAATTAATTTTTTTTAAAAAAACAGAGAAAGTGTGATCTTTAAAGTAATGAAATATTGAGGAATTTTGATTTAAGGTTTTAACAGATGAGCTAAAATTTAAGTGTTAGACTTTAGAAAAGAGTAAAATTAAAGACTTAAGTTAATTAAAATTTATCAAAATACTTATATTTTATTTATAAATGTATACAACTTCTAGGTTCGATTTGTTTATTTTTGCAATTAATTTTTTGTAAAATCAAAACCAAACCAAATAATATCAATTTTTCAAAATTTAAAACCAAACCTTACCAACTATCAATTTTTTTAAAATCGATTTGGTCCGAACTGCTATTCGATTTAATTTTTTAACCATAATCATAATCATGAACTATCCTGCTCATATTAATTAATATTTATTTTAAGATGTTGAAAAAATAATTTGAAGACTAAATAGTTGATTTTAAGGATAAAACATGAAATAGTTAATTTATATATTAAAAAATAACAAATTGAAGAAAATGTCTACAGTTAGTGTAAATTGCAAGACAAAAAAATTACTAAAAGTATATGTCGTGACTCGTGAATCAGTGTACAACTAATGTAAATTACAAGATGAAAGAACTAAAAAGCAATAAAGTATATGTCACGAATCAGTCTACAATTATTGTAAATTACAAGTTAAAACAAGGGAAAAGGGTCTGATATTCCCCTTAATGTTGCTATTTGGAGCTGATATACCCTTCGTTATGAAAGTGACTCATATATGCCCTTATCGTTATACAAACGGCTCACATATACCTCTGCCGTTACAAAATGAGCTCATACATACCCTTCATTTAACGGAAGTTAAAAAATTAGTTTTAGATTTATATTTTTTACTTTTATTTTTTAAATAAAATTATTTATGAGTATATATGATTCTTCTATCAAAGTTCAAGGTATATTTTAACTTTTTTCATACATAAATTATTTTGACTTCTTTTATTATAATTATTTGAGTTTCTTATTCTTATTTTATTTTATTCTTTCATTCCTTAGTTTAAAGAAGAACAAATTTAAACTATTTTTTTTTGTCTATATTGTAATTTGATTTTTGTATTCGAAGAAAAAAATTTGGTCGTCTACAATAAATTTTACAAGAATATTAGTGAAACATAAATAAATTTGATTATCAAAATAATAATTCTAAGTTAGTTACTGAAACAAAAAGAAAGTCAAAAAAATATGTTTGACGAGGATAAAATTTACTTATATGGATTATATTTTTTAGAAAAAATAATAAAAAGATTAGATTAGAATTATTAGAAAAAGGATATATGTGAGCCTTTTATTTATAAGTAGAGGTATATATGAGCAACTTTCGTGTGATGACAAGGGTATATCAGCTAAATAGCTAGCTATCGCTCTCTACCAATATTACCGTTTTTCCTCCTTTGTTTCTCTAACGGTCACTTGGACCTAATGTCTACGGCGAGTCGGATGGCTCCGCCGGTCTGACCACCTCCTTTCCCGCAGACCAACCCCCTTCTCTTGCGCAAAGCTTTCCTCCCCTCCTTCCCAAAGGGTTGGACAAAAAGCCCTAACCCTTGACTCTCCAGAAAGGCAAATAGGCAAATGGAGTATTCAACAGTTTACTAAAGGATCGATTTCCGACCAGAGGGATAACACTAATGAAGGGCGATGTTTTGCTGAGGGTTTGAGGAATCATACAAACAGGATGAGGAGGAAGAAAGTTAATCTACCAGACAGATCTTACAATTTATCTGAAGGTAAGGCTACTGTCACCTTCACCAAAGATGAAAACGATCTCCTAGCTGAATCATGTCGTCTTACGGTAGTGGGAAAATTCTCGAGAATCAGACCTTCAATAGATAAAATTCGATTGGAGTTTAATAGAGTGTTTGACCTAAAGGGGGGAGTGAAAATTGGGGTCTACAATATGTACCATGTTTTCATTGATTTTGAACTGGAAGAAGACCATAGAAATGTCTACAGTAGGAATTTTCTGTCAATATGTGGAATGCAAATGTAACTTCTCAAATGGACAACAGATTCCAAACTCGAGAAGGAGACCACTCTTGCACCAGTGTGGGTGAATCTGCCGGACCTGCCTTGGCATTATTTTGAGTAGGATGCTTTATATCGTATTTTAGCTCCTATTGGCACTCCGATCATCACGGACAAGGCCACTTTATCTAAGAAGAGACCCGCTACTGCGAAAGTCAAGGTCGAAATCGATGTCACAATATCATCCTTAAAGGAAGTTCAGATCAAAATTACGAACTCGAAAGGCATAAACGAGTGTCTTGTGCAAAAGCTGGAGTTTGAAGCTATTCCAGAATATTGCTTTAAATGCAAAGTTCAAGGTCATAGTGATGCTAATTGCAGGGTCCTTTACCCGGAGTTAAGAAATGAATATGCTAATGAAGGAAAAGAAGGAACAACTAGTACAAGTGCTTCGATAGCTTCAGATAAAATACAGGAACATACCAAGGATAATAGAATGCAAGTGGATACCATAAGAAACCAAGGAACAAAGTTACAAACTGATATTGATATTAATATGGAGCCAGAGAAGTGCCAAGAGGAAGAGGGTTGGACCACAGTGACTAGAGGAAAATGAAAAAATAAAGAAAAACATGATGGGAAAAAGCAAGAATTAGAGGTAGCCGTGCAGGGTATTCTAAATACAAAGATGCTTGATAATCCAGTTACGCAAAGCAGCGTGAACAAGCCTATAGAGAAGGCTGAAACTCAGGGAATATGTCCATTAAGGATAAAAAGCTTAATCAAGAAACGAACTTCCCGGGCAGCAAGAAATTGATAGGCGTTGAGGAGGAAATCAATGACCCCTCATGGCAACCCTTGACCAAGAGATAAAAAAAAACCTCTATGATCAACAAGGTGGTCGATCTGTACAAAAGGCCGGAAATAAAGAAGTAAGAAACAGTTTTGCACAAAAATGAATCAGATTTTATTTGGGGAAAAGGTGCGACATTTCAACAAGACCAGATGTTTAATGTCTCCCTCTATGTTGAAAGAAAAGATGCACTAGATCCTAGAATACATGGCCCGTCTAACATTTTCTGTGGAACTGTTTTAGGGGTCACAAATGTGGACAATAATCTGCTGAGGTTTAGTGATGCTCCTAACACTACGGAAGAAGTTAAGCGAGTGCCTACCCATAACAATGAGCATACCCTGCAAATAGAGGATGCATGGACACTGAAGTGAACAATCCCATTCCTCGGGGGGAAGAAAAATGCCATGATGAATATAACCATTATGAGACTGAATCAGAAGAAGAGGATAAAGAACTTTCTCGAGATCTGTCTGTCTCAGATGGAGAAATGTATAACATGTCTTTTATCTAAGATAACAAAGATAACCTTGATGCTAAAGGAACACCGCTAAAACAAGATACTTGTATGACAAACAACCTCTCGCCAAGAGGAACTGATGTACTTGTTATAGACTGGATTCGTAGGGGAAGAGATGACTTTAACAAAGGGATATGCAAAGGTACAAACCTTAATGTTTCCAATGATTAAAGCTCTGTCATGGAACATAAGGAGTGTTAACTCTCAATGTGCCTTCGAAAGGCTTAAAACTATCAAAGCTCAATACAACTTATCTTTCATCTGCTTACAAGAGCCATTTGTGAGAAGTGATCAAATCATGACTTACATGAGACAACTTGGGATGGAAGGCTGTCATTCCAACTCCAATAATAAAATTTGGACATTCTGGTCAAATGACTTTGAGGTAAAGGTCCAAGATAACTCCCAACAACAGGAAACTTTTCAGGTATGCCATAAAGATACAAATGTTATGTATTATTTAACCAATGTATATGCCAAATACAGGACAACCATCAGAAAAGAGCTTTGCACAGAACTTGTAACCATTTCAAATAGGCTGAATGGTCCTTGGGCTGTTGTAGGTGATTTTAATGTCATTTCTGATTCAATGGAGAAGAAAGGAGGTCGACCCCACAAGGCAGAGAAAAGTTTTGATTTTGTTTCCTGTTTATCTGATTGTGGTATTGAAAATGCAGGTTATGTAAGGAATATGTTCACCTGGTGCAATAACAGAGGAGGCTCTAATACTATATGAAAGAGATCGGATAGACTTATGTATAACTCTTCTTGGTTTGATCAGTTTGGCAAAACCACTATTACTCACCTTACTAATGCGTGTTCAGATCATGTGCCTCTTCTTGTACAATCTTTTGTCAACTCTACAGATTTTGTTAAATATTTCAGGTTCTTAAACATATGGACTGAGAATGATGACTTCTTAAACTGTGTGAAATCTAGTTGGGGTGAAGGATGTCTACCTAATCCAATGTGGAACTTGCAATTAAAGTTGAAGAAGATAAAAGTAAGGCTAAGCATATGGTCGAGAGAAAAATATGGTGATATCTATGAAGATGCAAAAAATAATGAGAAAAACATTGCTGAACTGGAGCAAAATTTGATCCTTAGTAACAGTGAGGGGACAAGGACGCTGTTAAACAAAACTAAGGCTGATTATATCCAATACCTCAAGGTTCAAGACTCCATTCTCAGACAGAAAGCGAGAGTGAAATGGCTTAGTGAGGGTGATCAAATACTACATAGTTTCATAGTTCCTTAAAATATAGGAGAAGGAGACTTCACATTAACAAATTCAGGATGAACAACTCCAATGGGTAGAAGGTAATGAAGATACCAATAAGGCAACTGTGAGATATTTCAAAGGAATTTTCTGCCAGACTCCTCAGTTTCAAGACATGGATGAACTTAAGAGCATTCCCTCTGTGGTTAATGATGCAACCAATATGGATCCCATTGCCATGCCATCCACGAATGAGATTAAAGAAATTGTTTTCACTATGGACCCGGATAGTGCCCCAGGTCCTGATGGTATCACTGCCAAATTTTTTCAAGTTTGTTCGGATATTATTAGTAAAGACATTACTTTGGCCATCCAGGCCTTTTTCTGTGGTGCACCACTTCCTAATAGTTTCACTCATACTTGCATCGTCATGTTGCCCAAAGTTCCTTTCCCCTAACATTTTTCAGACATTATATGTAAAGCAAAACATTTGGCAAGCTTCTTAATACAAGGTAAAGTAAATGTCTTCCTAATCTTATTAGTGGTAATCAGAGTTGCTTTGTTCAAGGGAGGGAAATTACTGAAAATATTTTGTTAGCACAAGAAATTATCATGACATTGTTTGCCCCAATACTGAGCAATCAAGTTAGATATGACAAAAGCATATGATAGAGTTTCATGGCCGTATTTATGCATTTTGATGAGGAAATTTGGTTTTTGTGAAATTTGGATTGACATAATTATAGACATATTTCGAGTAATTGTACTCTATTCTAGTGAATGACTCTAGATATGGTATTTTTTAAATCAGAGAGGGGTCTCAGGCTAGGAGACCCTATTTGCCCTTCACTCTTTATACTTAGTGCTGAGTATTTTTCTCAGAAAATCTCTCTTCGGAAAGATTTTATTGGATTTCAAATGAGCAAGAAAGGCCCTCTTATAAATCACTTTGCATTTGCTGATGATATCATGTTATTTTCTAGTGGTTGCAGAACATCTCTCAAGCTTCTTATGGGCACATTGGCTAAGTACGAGAAGATCTCCGAACAAATGATCAACAAACATAAATCTTGTATTATTCTTGCTCCGAAGGCCACAGAAGAAGATATTGCAAGAATTGAGGGAATCACTGGTATGAGCCATAAGACCATGCCTATTAAATACCTCGGGTGCCCTCTTTATGCTGGAAGGAAAAAAATTGTTATTTTCACTGAGATGGTTGAAAAGGTTATTAGCAGAATTAGTGGATGGCAATCCAAACTTCTCTCAATTTATGGGAGAGCCGTTCTAATCAAACATGTCCTCCTTTCACTCCTTATTCATCTCTTAGCAGCGATTCATTCTCCAAAAGGTGTTTCAAAACACTTAGAGTTGTAGCTTGATTTTTATGGAGTGGTAATGATAAATAGAAAAAGTTCCATTGGGCCTCGTGGGATGATTTGTGCAGACCTTATGACGAAGGTGGTGCCCAATTTAGAAAACTTCAATACATTTGTGATGCTTTCACAACAAAGCAATGGTGGAATCTTAGAACGAGTCAGTCATTATGGAATAAATTCCTTATGGCTAAATATTGCCAAAGATTGCACCCTTTGGTCAAGCAATGGTACTCAGGTAACTCTCATTCTTGGAAAGCTATGTGTAAAATAAAAAAAAAAGTAGATCATCATATCCTCTGGAAAATTAGAAAAGGTAATGTTACTTTTTGGTATGACAGACAGTAAAGGTGTCTTCAAAGTATCTTCTGCTTGGAAGTTACTAAGAAGTACGCAACAAATTTCATGGATTGATACTATGACCTGGAATAAAGTCATTCCCTTTAAAAATGTCTTTTATTGTTTGGAGAGCTTTAAGGGATAAAATTCCTACCGATCTAAAGATTAGTAGAATGGGGATAGCTATTCCTTCAAAATGTGTGTGTTGTAAATCTGCTAATATGGAAGGAGTAGAACATTTATTTTATAGAGGGGAGATGGCCAATGATCTTTGGAGACTTATATGCGGCGCGTTAGGGCTTGGTAGCGCTAATTCCTCATATAGAAAAATCTTGATCACCATATGGAAGTGTAAAGTCTTTAATCCCATAAAATCTCTTACCTATAAATGTCTCCCTATTTTTGTGTCTTGGGAAATATGGCGATCAAGGTGTGCCATCAAGTATGGAATAGAAAAAGTGTCTTTGAAAAGATCTATATCCTTGATAGCCTTTAATATGAGACAGACGCTTGAGTCCGAGTATAAACAACTTAAAATGGGACATGAATGGAAGGACATTATAAACATTCTAGATTGCAAGTTTTTTTTTGTGAAAAACAGAATATGGGTTAAGTGGAACAAACCTGAGCTTCTATTTGTTAAGATAAATTCTGATGGAAGTTGTTATGATGGTAAGTTTATTTTTGGGTACTCTCTCAAGGTGGGAAAGGGGACTAGCACCTGGGCAGAAGCTGTGGCGCTTGAGTTTGGAATAAAATGGTGTTTAGAGAATGATTTCCTCTCTTTTACCGCGGAAAGTGACTCCAAAGTCCTTGTGGATAGTGTCAACAATTGTCACTCAACTCCTTGGAGAATTATGGATGATGTTAATGAAATTATTAGACTTAAGGAGCTTGTAGGTTTTAATATGGTGCACTGTTTTAGGGAAGCAAACAAGGTCGCAGACAAGCTCGCTAATCTAAAGTCATGGCTTCTCACAAAATCAAATGTTTCAGTCTTATGAAGAATTACCATTGAAAGTGAAAGGACTCTTGAGATTAGACAGGCCCAGTCATCGTACAACCAACAAAAAGAAAGCATAAATCACCTATGACCCCCCTTAGTTGTGCAGATTAGTCTACGCCTTTTTTGGAGCATTGGTGTTCCTCGTTATTGCATTTACATCATCTTTCAAGGTGTCTTAAATAATCTTATATATCAGCAAAGCAAGTCAGGGAAACTTGTAAAGATATCTAAATCCCTTTTGTATTTTTTGTTTGAAAGATGAATAAAATGTCCAATTTTATGGAAAAAAAAGAGAGGGTATATCAACTTTAAATGACAAAGTTGAAGGGTATATCAGACCCTTTTTCGATAAAACAAATACATAAATTTTTATAGTTTAAAATAAAAGAATCTTTAAAATTTAATAGAAAATTATTGGATCATTTATTATATTTATTCTTTTTTTTAACGAAGTTTTTAATTATTTTACAATTCGTAGGAGAATGATGGCAATAATCAAAAGTACAAAGAAAATAGTGGAGCATAATTTGAGAATGATCCGTAGAACAAGAATAGAAAGTAGAGATGTACTAGGTTGGGTTGATTTGAATTTTCATTAGAAATTGGTTTTTTAGTTATTTTTTTCAATTTTTTAAAAATTATATCGTGATTAAACAAGAAATTAAATATATTTTCATTTACTTTTACTGTCACGACCCAAAATCGAGCCGCGACTGGCACCCACACTTACCCTCCTATGTGAGCGAACCAACCAATCTAAACCTTAACATTTTAACCATAATGAACAAAATACGATGCGGAAGACTTAAACTCATTAATAAAAAGACAATTCAATAACTTCTAAAAATTCACATCTATTATTCCCCAAAATCTGGAAGTCATCACCACAAGAACATCTA
Source organism: Solanum pennellii (assembly GCF_001406875.1). Lineage (NCBI taxonomy): Eukaryota > Viridiplantae > Streptophyta > Magnoliopsida > Solanales > Solanaceae > Solanum > Solanum pennellii. The sequence goes on from NC_028646.1 coordinate 62,810,368, forward strand.
TG
>NC_028646.1:62819170-62833178 GCF_001406875.1 Solanum pennellii
GATTACAGAGAGTCGATTTTCAGTACCCAATTTCAGAATTCTAAGTATGCTGAAACGAGACATCTGTGACGGGCCGTCGTGCCTATGACGATCCGTCGTGATGTCCGTAATCTTAGCCAGTTTTTCCAGAAATAAATCTGCTGCTCAAAACGACTAAACAGGTCGTTACATTTACGAAGGACTAAAATTTGAAAACGTTAATTGAATAAAAATCTCCAAAAAAGACAATAGATACAAAATACTTTCATTAAAATATTAACGTACAGTATGCTGAATTTATTAGATTAAAGGCTACGATTAAATTGAATACACAAAAAATTACTTACAAAATAAATTCGTTATTAACTTCCAATTGAAAATATATGAAAATATAACTATTTTAACTTTCGATCTAAATACAAAATAAAATATTTACAAATTAAAATTTAAAATAATATCCAAACATTTTTGTACTCTAAAATGTTCTACTCCCTGTTCCAAAAAAAAAAGATCCAGTTTTCTTTTTAATTTTTTTTAAAAAAATAATCTCTTTTTTTTTTTTGGTTTTTAACATTTAAATTTTACCTTTCAACAAAAAAACATTTTTAAGACCATAAAATTAAAAAACAATTTTGTACATCTCACATGACTTTAATTTATAACCACAAAAATTAAAAGTCTTCTTTATTTTCTTAAATTTCGTGTTAAGTCAAAATAGACAATCTTTTTGAAAATGAGGGAGTATTAGACATTATCAATTCAATATAAAAATGATGTGCTTGTTCAAATACTAATAAATAAATTAATCATTTAAAATATATCACATATTTAATTATATTAATTCATTTCGGTAAGCCATAAAACTTCATACATATTTTCATTGAATATGATATGCACATTAAAAATTAAAGAATATAATTATTGGATAAAAAGTCAAATTAAGAGACGTGTTTATGTATTTTGTCTAACATAAATAGAGTTGGCCAAAAAAGGATAAACATAGAACACAGTTTCCCAATTACTTACTTCAGATCCACAGTATTTGGACCCAACCTCACTCTCCTTTCTGTCTTAGCCAAACATTTGCATTCTGCAAAATGAAAAATATGTGGGCGGCCAACCAGAATCACACTTTCTATTCTACCTTTTTTTTCTCATTTGGTTACAATTTATATATAAGGAAAAAGGACCTAAAAAATATTTTAATTTTGATCGAAATTAGTGTTACGATATCAAACTTTATAGAAGATTTTTTACTCTCCTACACTATTTAATAATGTATTTTAAAGGTATATATCTACTCACGTGGATACATTATTTTTCATAATGATGCAATATTTATGATATCTACGTGGGCACATATACCTTAAATTGCTCTATTAAATAGTGCACGGGGTAAAAAGTCCTCTTCAAAATTCGATGTCGTTACAATAATTTCGGTCAAAGTTTAGATATATTTCAAATCTTTTTCCCCATATGTAAACATAGACTTATAGTGATACTTGAAGGCACAACAAATTTCCAAATCATTTATTTATCAAGTTTAGCTCTTTTTTCACAAGAAGAATGTCTGTGGACAAATGAGGTTTCTAAGTTGCAAAACAAGAAAGGTCAAAATAAATTTGTAGATGCCTATTTTCACAAGAAAAGAAAACAATGAACCCCTCTCTTTGTTTCAAAGATATAATGGATTGCCACTCAATAAGTTGCTTAATTATTCTGAGGTGTCTATCTCAATGATTGTCGATTATGTTAGCCTATAAATAACCAATGTAAAACATTACTATGTTTTTTTTTCTTTTTTAAGTTGAGAAAATTGTACTAGTATTTGATAAGCTACTTTAAATAACTTCATGCACATATACTTGCATTTAATTAAAAGGATTTCTTTTGAGATATGATTGAGAATTATTCTTCTCTAACTTTCTTGCCAATCATAAAAAAAACACAAATGGTACCAATCATAAAAAAACACAAATGGTATGTTTGGTAGGATGAAAATGTTTCAATTCATGGGCTGATTGATTGGTATCTTGGGTTTCTAAATGAGTTTATGGACATATTTAGTAGCCTAATTGGCCGAAGGGTTTTTAGGGCTTCGTCCTTTTCAAATTATATTTTTGGAAAAGCACAAGTACTTTCTCAACTATAAGTGAAATTTCAACCACTTTAGGTAAATGAGTTCTATTACTCTCTAAATTATTTTAAAGTGTAAAAAACACACCCTTAACACTGCCTATGTTGGTGTAGATAATGGTGAACAATTACGACGAAGAAGGCAGAGGTTTAAGTTTCTGAAAGATCAATCATATATATATATTATTTTATTCCTTATAATTATTTTTTAGTTTTTTAAACAAAGTAGGACACTTAGTTGGTTAGATAAAGTAGGACAGGTTTCATAGTTGGTCTGTCACGTTCTCCATTATCTTTAGGCAGTTTGTTGTTCACCTATTTTGTGAGTTGTATATATATGCATCTGTACAGTGATGTAAAACACACAGAAAAGAGAATTTTCTCTCAACCAATTTCTTGCTATTCTTTCATGGTATCCGAGCAGGTTTAAAATTTGGCTAATATCCTTGTTTCGTTTTCTCTTTTCTTCATCTTCTCTGCAATGGCACCTTTTTTGCTGGAAATAATATGATCGATATAACTTATCCTTACTATATTCATCCCTTTGATTATCCAGGGATGAATCTCGTTTCCACGACTTTTAATGGGAAAAGCTATGGTGGATGGAGAAGGGAAGTTATAATTGCGCTCTCTGCCAAAAACAAACTTGGCTTCACTGATGGTTCACTGCCGATTCCAATTGCAGATTTGGCTTTTCATAAGGCATGGTCACGCTGCAATGACATGGTTCTTTCGTGGCTTCTAAACTCCTTATCTAAAAAGATACCTGAATCAGTACTTTACTCCCAATGTGCCAAAGAACTCTGGAGCGATCTAGAAGATAGATTTGGTCAGACGAATGGTGCAAAGTTATTCTAGTTGCAAAAGGAACTAAATGTTGTGGTGCAAACTAACTCTAAGTATATCAGGCTATTTCACTAAAATAAAGAGTTTATGGGATGAACTAGATGCGTTAAACACTTTTTCTGTTTGTGTTTGTATGTGCGATTGTGGTGCTAAGGCAAAACTTTTGAAAGCCCATCAAGATGCGTTAAATCTGATGGGACTGAATGAGTCTTTATTGGTGCAAGGAGCAATTTTTTTACTGTCAACCCCTTTACCCTCTATTGGACAACTTATTCCTTGGTTATCCAAGATGAGAAGTAACGAGAAATCAATACTTCTTCTATCTATCCATGGGATTCTGCATCTTTTATCGAAACAGATCAATAAGGAGGAAATAGAAACTATCCCAGTGTTAAACCACCAAAGGCATCTGTTGAATCAAATAAGAACTCAAGCACATGTGCCTATTGCAGAAAGCTGGGTCATAACATTGACAAACGCTACAGGATTCATGGATTTCCTCCAGATTTAAAGTTTACAAAGCAAAGGAAATTCCAACCTTTGGCTAACATGTACCACGCTCCGGATGAGCTGATCAAGGGGGTAGTGGGTTCTCAAATGGAAAAACTCTAACTTAGGAGAACATAGGAGAACTTTTGCAATTACTTCAACAACTCAAAACCGTACAACAAAGTGATAATAATGTTGAAGCTACCACGAGTGCCAAATTGTGCTGGTATGAAAATGTTTTTCAATTCTTATGCATTTTTGGTTAAAATAGACACCAATTCTTGGATATTGGACAGTGGTGCATCTGAACATATGACTTTTAACAAGCATCTTCATTCCCATTTTAAGCTATTAGGAAATCCAATTATGGTGACACTTCCCAATTCTCACAAAGTTAAGGTCACTCATTATGGTTATGTTAGTCTTCTTCAAAATTTAATCTTGCATAATGTTCTTTATATTCCATCTTCTAAATTCAATCTTATGTCTGTCCACAAGTTGTGTAAACAACTTAATCGACATGTTCTGTTCACTCCTGATTCTTGCTTTCTACAAGTCCATTCAGTGAAGCAGCTACCGGAGACTGGTGAAGAAAAATGTGGACTCTACATTCTAAAATCGAAGTCTAAAGCTGCAGCTTCTAGGGATACTTTTATTTCTATTGAAGTTTTAATTCCAAGAAGGCATTGTTGCCAATCCTGTTCATATTTTAAATTTTAGTTTCAGTGTTCCTGTTTCAACTTTTCAATCTCTGTATTATTTGTCCAATGGCTAGACAGTCCACACTCCCTTTTCCCTCTAGTTCTAATTCTACAAAATCTATTTTAGAATTAATTCATGTAGATACTTGGGGACCTTACAACAATCCTACTCATGAAAATTTTAGATATTTTCTCACTATAGTAGATGATTTTAGTAGAGTTACTATCTTCCAAATCAAATTCATTTACAGTACTTAAATCTTTGCTAATCATGATAGAGAGGCAATTTCGCACTAAAGTCTAGAAAATAAGATCAGATAATGCTTTTGAATTAGGAACTGGAAAACTGCAATTTGAATTTTTGTCATCTTAGAGAATCATTCACCAAACAACTTGTTTTTCGGTTCCACAACAAAATAGAGTTGTGGAAAGGAAACATAGACATCTATTAGATACGTCTAGAACGTTTCTTTTTCATTCACATTTACCTATCAAGTTTTGAGGTGATTGTCTTTTAACAACAACCTATTTGATTAATAGTTTCCTTCCAGAGTTCTCAAATACAAAACACCTTATGAGATTCTTTTTAAGTCTAAACCAAATTATCAAAGTCTTAAGTGTTTTGGTTGTTTGTGTTTTGCTTCCACTCTTTCAGTTGATAGGGCAAAGTTTAAATCTAGAGCTGTGTCATCTGTGTTTTTGGGATATCCTCATGGAAAGAAAGATTATAAGTTACTTAATCTTCAAACCAAGAAAATTTGTGTTTCAAGAGATGTGATATTTCATAAAAACATATTCCTTTTGCCTTTACTAAACTTGGTGAATGTACAAAGTCTTTTCTACCTTGAGGATAATATTATTGTCCCTAAGGATCATGTGCCTACTTTAATTCTTCATAGTTTGGCCACAGAGGACAATTCTATTCCCATTTCACCTACCACTAAGTCTGGTTTTCCTAATGATGGTCATCTTGGTTTCTTTGAATCTCCATCTTCTCCTATTATTCCTGCAAACATTCCCTCACCTTCAGTTTCTCCTATGGTCATAGATAATATTCTTAGAAAATCTTCTAGATCTCATAAAACGCCTAGTTATCTAAAAAACTATATATGCAATGCTTTGCACCTCACCAATGTCAGCATTTCTTGTTTTCTTTCCTCTGTTACGCCTCCTCAGTTTTCCTTTTCCAGCTTGTCTTCCACAAATCAAACATTCATAAATTCCCACTTAAACCTCCAAGAACCTACTAGCTACACTCAAGGTATGATGCACCGAGGTTGGCAAAATGCCATGACTAATGAAATTGCAGCTCTTGAATTAAAAAAAACTTGGGAGGTTGTAGAGTTACCTCATGGGAGAAAGACATTACCCTGTAAATGAGTATAAAATCAGACAACATTCAGATGGAAGCATGGAAAGACTCAAAGCTTGATTAGTAATCAGAGGCGATATACAAAGAGGGGGAATAAATTTCAATGGAACATTTTTACCGGTGGTTAAAATGACTACAATTAGGTGTACTTTGTCTATAGCAGTCAAAAAGAATTACGAATTATTTCAACTGGATGTGGATAATACATTTTTACATGGAGATTTAGATGAGGAGGTGTACATGAAATTTCCAGTCGGACTGACTACTCCTTCCTCAAATCATGTTTGTAGGCTGAATAGATCCCTTTACGGGCTTCGACAGCATCTCGGCAATGGTATGTCAAATTGACTTCTGCCTTAAATTTTAAAGGTTTTACTCATTCGTGAAATGACTATTCCTTGTTCTGTAAGAAAACAAATTCTTCTATGTGTATTGTGGCTATCTATGTAGACGATATCTTGTTAACAGGAAATGATATTAAAGAGATGAATAACCTTAAAGTCTTCATGAATCAAGAGTTCAAAATTGAAGATTTGGGAAACTTGCACTATTTCCTTGGTATGGAGGTTCTTCGCAAGTAACGGGGTCTAACTCTTAGTCAACGCAAGTTCACTTTGGATTTGCTGTCAGAATTTGATATTCTGGCCTTACTGCAGTATCTTCTCCTCTTGATCCCACATCAAAGTTGCTTGTAATTTGGGTGAACTAATCAAAGACCCAACTTTGTATCGCCATCTACTCGGAAAGTTCAATTATCTCACACATACTCGCCCAGATTTTTCCTTTACAGTACAACATTTGAGCCAATATATGCAAGATCCAAGGCCCCTCATTTCAATGCTGCTCTTCGTGTCCTTCGCTACTTGTTTGAAGGACCCTGGTCTGGCATTATTCATGTTTTCATCACCATCCTTTGGATTGATAGATTTTTGTGATTCGAATTGGGGGGCTTGACCCAATCCACGGAAGTTTGTAAGTGAATTTTACATGCTCTTGGTGCTTCTCCTATCTCCTTAAAGTCAAAGAAGCATACTTCTATCTCCCTCAGCTCTACTGAAGCTATGTATCGGTCCATGAGGAGAGTTATTGCTGAGTTGACTTGGTTGGTACGATTATTCACTGATCTTTCAGTTCCTATAACTTTCCTGGTTCCTCTTCACTCGGATAGCAAAGCTGCTATACATATTGCCAAGAATCCTGTTTTTCATGAGCGAATTAAGCATGTGGAGCTTGATTGCCATTTCGTCCAACAATAATCTCTTGCTGGTTTAATTTAAATCTCATTCATTTCATCTTCGTCTCAATTAACCGATTTATTCACTCAGTAACTTCTGGGCAAGTTGGGTGTGTTTTCCTCCCTTTCCAACTTGAGGGGGGGAGGTGTTGGTGTAGATAATGGTGAAACAGTTACGACGAAGAAGCCAGAAGTTTAAGTTTCTGAAAGATCAGTCATATACATATTTATTTTTTTAAAACAAAGTAGGACACTTAGTTGGTTAGATAAAGTAGGACACATTTCATAGTTGGTCAGTCACGTTCTCCATTATCTTTATGCAGTTTGTTGTTCACCTTTTTGTGAGTTGTATATATATGCATCTGTACAGTGATTTAAAACGCACAAAAAAGAGAATTCTCTCTCAACCAATTTCTTCCTATTCTTTCAACCGAAAATTTATATAGACATTGACATGATGGGAGGTATATTACATTTGCCTTCTTGTCATCATTATATCAATGTCTCGTCATTAAAAAATCAAATTTGTTTTAAAAATAAATCATGTCATTTGATTCCTTCTTCTTCATTATCAACACCCACTCTATAAACATTAAACCCACTTATTTTGACCATTAAAATTTAAAGCGATCATCATGAAATTATAACTAACCATCAAATTTATCCCTTTACTACAAGTGGATTCAATATCTACTATGAATTTCATTTTTTTACCACGAAATATCAAAACACAAACTATATATTTTATCACCCACATTTAAATTCATCACAAAATATAACTCCAATCCTCAAATACTCGAGCAATTCAATCTAAATTTAAAATGTTAGATCTCTTATATCTTATTGAAGTTATTGATCTAACAAAATAAGGAAGAAATAAATTTCATTAAATATGGTACAAAATCTCCATTGAAGAAACCACCTAAATTTTGAACTCTAATCCAAAATGAATTCAAAATTAGGGCCATTTTTCCTAATTGAATTAGGGTTAAGAAAATCCATTTGAAGTGAGAAGGGAATAGGAGGCGGCGGGGGTATTTTGATGGAGAACTTAAACGGATTGGTGTTAGGATTGGGGTAGGGATGGGATGCCATAATATTGTTGGAGAACATGTGGGGGTGGGGGCTGAGGGTAGGGTTATGACGTGGATAATTGAGGAGGCAGGGATGTTGCCTAAACTAAATTCATAATATGCAAATTTTTTTTACCTCAGACCATCTCCAATCCACCTCTGTTTTACTCTCCATTCTTTATGTTTGGAAAGTAAAATAGAGAATGTCCTTTCCAACCACCATATTACTCTCTATACTCCATTTATAGAGAGGTGAATAGTAGTTCTCCAAATTTGGAGAACTACTATTCACACTCTCTAATGACTATTTTTATTACTACCTAATTAACATATTATTTTACATATAATATATAATGTCAATAATTAAATGTCTAATATTCACACTGTAACATCTCGGATTCTAGATAAACTAATGTTAAGCTAAGAAAAACAAGAAAAATCAAATTTGGAAATAAGTACGGAAATCTGGAAAACAATTTCCAGATTTCAAATGTGAGTTTTGGCCATTTTCAAACAACCATAACTTCCAGCTCAGAAAGAATTTGGGTGAGTTCTTTATATGGATGGGAAGCCCATTGGAAGATATTTCCAACGACGCCAAGTTTGCGAATTTTCGAGGTCGTATGAGTGAGATATGACCTTTGGAAGATGGGTTGTTGAGCAGGGAAAGTTCCAAAACCGAATTTAGTAAGGGTGTTTTGGTCTTTTTCTTAAGTTAATTAATTATTTCATTTTGGAGTAATATGTTGGGGTCTAAACTGATCCCATTCAGTTTACGCACTTAGAAAATAGACTAGGATTGTGAAAGCAAGGAGAAAAGAGGAGAAGGAAGAAGAAGATGCAAGAACACCAAGTTTAGCTTCGTGGATTTTTATCGAGGGTGATTCCTAACAAGGTATGTGGGCTCTTTTGTGTTGGGTTATTCCACCCACACACCAATTTCATTCAAATCAGTCAAGTTCATGAATTAACTTATGTTAGAGGTTGGAATCTTGAAAGAAAGTTTGACGTTCTTGTTGATTGGATTGTTGTTAATCGCTGTTAGTTGTAATCCATGTTTTAGGACTGTTTTCGGATCTAAATCACTGGGTAATAAGTTAACTAGGGATCCTAAGAGTTTGGGGTGGGATCCATGGGAGTTTGAGAAGGTTTAGAGATAAAAAAAAACGAAGAAGAAAGTCGGAAAATCCGTTGGAAGGGATGATGGGGCGCCGCGCCTCCAAAGCCCCTCAGGACAGAGTTTGTTCGTCAGACTCTGGCGCGGCGCGCCTCTCAGAGCACTTGAGGACAGCCTCTATCCGTCAGGCTATGGCGCCCCGCACCTTTCAGAGTGCCAGGACCCCCTTGAGACCCCGTTCTTTCCCTATCTTTTCATATTAATTCCTAAGTGATATACCCCTTATTCCTAGTTGTTTCCAACACTCTAAGGTACATCTAAACATCATGAAATCATCCATAAACATGAGATCATGATCCTTGAATCCATAATTCAATTCAAGGAAAGTTAAGATCAAAGTCAAAGAAGTTAAGAGTCAAAAGTCTAGAAGTTAAGAAGCAAGTCAAAGTAAAGTTATAAGTTCTCTTAAGTCTTTCACAAATGTTTTCATTTTGTTTTAAAGACTTAAAGTTCAAAGCCAAGTAAAGAGTTGAGTTCATATCTAAAAAAGCTATAAAAGAACTAAGTATTCCCTAAGAGTTAAAGTTTCAAGTTAAGTAAAGAGCAAGAGTTGAGTTCATTTCTCAAAAAATATAAGGAACTAAGTATTTCCTAGAGTTTTACAAATGTTTCACATTTGAGTAAAGATGGGAATTAGAAGTTCCAAAAGAGTTTTAAACTAAAAGGGGAACATTGATTCCAAAAGGAGCTTTTTCAAGCTGATGGGTTCAGTAAATTATCTCAACCCAAAGGAAGGAAGTTTTATTAAAAGTATGAGCTAAAGTATATTTTTGAGAGTAGTATTGAACACCGATGTAGAGATGAGAGTTCATATTAACTGAAGTCTCCATGTAAACCATGTAGCCAACATGGGAATTGACGTGTCATACTTTTTAGATGATCACGTAAGGAGAGCTAGTGGATTACTTAGTTAAGTAAGGTCCTATACCGATGACAAGGTGTAGGATGGTCCTCCTGCAACGTGAGGTAAGACGTTGTACCATCACTTAGGCTCATGGTGATGGTTGTCGGTTAGAAAAACTCCCACAGAGGCGATATTACTTTCTAATATAAGTAAAGTTGAGTTTGTTATTACATTTCCTTTAACGAACTAAGTTGTTTTCACTGTTTTATGAGCTTTAGATTTATCATATACAAGGTCTGTTGATAATTTTGAAATTGTTGTATAAAATCATTTCCTAATAATAAATCTGTTTCCAGTTTATCATAAGCAAATAATTTATTTATAGAAACAATTTTTGATCCTAAAATTATTTCTACCTTTTCTTTAGATTTTGAAAGTTTTTCTTTATCTCCTGTGATTCCTATCATAGAGATGTTAGTTTTATTTATGTCCCAATCCTTTATTAAAAAATATTTTGCTAGACTTGCTTCAGATCCATTATCTATTTGACAACAAGTTGTTAATTTGGTATCATAGCAAGTTATTTCTATGAATACTGATACTTTGAAAATTGTTTCTTTTGGCATTTATACATTTTGTATGAAACAAGTTTCAATTAATTTTACATATATACTATATATACTTTATATAATACTCACAACATTAAGGAAATTACTTTTCCCTGGCGGGAGAAGTTACTACTCTCTAAAACTCATACTTTTCAAGGTACTTGGCATTTTTCTTAAGATGTGTTTTTCTTTCGGAAAATGTAGTATGCCCTCTCAGTATGAAGTTCCTCTCCTTTTATAGATATAAGGAGAGACTTATTACAAAAGAAAATTATTTCAGGGACTTCCCTAAAATATTACATATTTATCTTTAAGTCCTTGGCCCTAAAGATTCTTTTGTGATAAGATAATGGGCGCTCCATTGTCTTCTTTTGAATAATTGGTCGACATGATATGACCCTTTTTTAAAGGATTTCTTTTCTTTATTGCTTTCTGACGTAAGTGCTTACATCATCTTCTTTGTTTTTATGCTACATTAGGCATGATCATGATCTAGCATTTTGCATGCTAATCTCCATGTTTCTTCAGTGGCTCCTAGCCTGTGAAGTTCTATGTCCAGTATTCTTTCTTTAAGTTCTTTGGACTTATTTTTTCCTTCAGTAATCAAGACCCAATCACTGTCTTGATCGATGACTCTACAATCGTCTTTGTAAAATCTGGTTAGAATAGCGTATAAGGCTATTATTCCCAACGCTCTTCTAGTTTGAATCCATTTTTTATTAAGGTGAGGAAGTTTTTTATCAACTCCGGTGGCCTTAACATTAAATTCCTTAATTTTCTCAACTGAAATGTAGTTGAGTGTAGGATAATATGCTTGCCAATCTTGACACTCCATTGATATGCTATAGAATGTGCAATAAACTCCATTGCCTTGAGCAAAATTTTTAATTGCCTCGAACAATTTTGAAGGTAGATGGGACAGTTCTTTTAGATCGGGTCTTGTATAAACACGATCTAAATATCCAAACTCGAATAATTGAGCTGTAAAACTTGGTATTCCGTTAGGAAATATTGATATTCTAGGAAACAAACTTGTTGTTCCTAAAACACCGTAAGTTTCTCCACTTTCTTCCGGAAGATTATATATGTATCTGGTAAAAGCAAGATACTCTTCTTCCTTCAGTGTTGTTTTCTAACCTGAAAAGAAGAAAATACTTTTGTTCCTGACAGAACTTGGTTAGTTTTACTTTCTGGTTTCCCAAATATAATTTTTTCAGCTTTGGCTGAAGATGAGCTTGTTGCTTCATTTGCTCGGCTTTTTTCCTCATCTTTAGATGTGGAAACTGGCATATCCGTGCTTACCATCGAGATGTTTTTGGCACTAAGTGCTAGTGGGACATCTCCTGCCACTTTTTTGGGATTAATATTCCCTTTCAGATTTGAATTCTGTGAAGGACGTGTGTCCAGATGTTCACATAAAATTAAGGATTCTCTCATATTTTCAGCTTGAGTCGTACTAAGCTGATTCAATTCAGATTGCAACATCCGAGATTGTTCAGACAACTTTGACAACTCGTCTCTTATTATGAAAAGCTTTTGGCTTTTTTCGTCAATGGACTCATCCACTGTCTTCATTTTTTCGTATATCCTATTTACTAGGATTTTTGCTTGATTGTCCATATTGGACGTTTCTGGAGATGAAATCTGCAAGAAAATTATCATTTCCTTTAATGTATTCTATTGAAAATGTATAGAATGATAATAACACCTGCCATCTGTGCAACCTTCTGTATTGCGGTTCGGAAGGTAGCTTATTAAATATTAGCCCTGAAACTTGCGTATTATCAGTTCTAATAACAAATTATTTTGGAAAAAGAAAAGCAGAAAATTTTCTGATTCCTCCAATAATTGCTAATAATTCCTTTTCATTAGTGGAATACCTTGTTTCTGCATCATTAAAAGTACCACTTGTGTACCTGCAAATTTCATTTAAATTGGTTTGCAATAATGCTCCCCAATGATAATCAGAAGCATCAGTTTGTAAGACTAGATTATCATTATCTTCTGGTAATCTGAGTTTTGGTAACTTAGCACATTCCTCTTTTAGACTTTTGATACACTTTGTGTGTTCTTCTGTCCATCCTAGTCTATTGGATTTTCTTATTAGTTTTTGTAGAATATTTCGTTTCTTTGCTAAGTCCGGAATGAATTCTCCTGCATAATTCAAACACCCTAGAAATCTTTGAATTTCTTGTTTTGTCGTTAATTTGTCAGGAAAATCTATTATCTTTCTAGCGATATGAGATTGGAGTTCAATTCCATTTTTTGAAATAATCATTCCTAAAAATTCTATTTCATTTTTGTTTATGTCAGCTTTTTTTCTGACTTAAAACAATTCCGTTTTTTAGACAGATTTCTGAAAATTCCTTCAGATGTTTTAAATGTTCTTCATATGTCTTTGAACATATTAGGATGTCATCTATGTAGACTATTAGAAAATTCTTTTCTGGGAATATCTTTCCATTTTTCTTTGGAAAATTTGTGGTGCATTTTTTAGCCCAAAAGGCATTACTAACCACTCATAATGTCCATTAGGGGTACTAAAAGCAGTTAACTGTACTGATTTTTCTGCTAATTTTATTTGTCAAAATCCACTTTTACAGTCGAATTTTGAAAAATATGATTTTCCTTTTGCAAGGTTAATTAAATTATTTTTATTTGGGATAAAATAGCCATCAAATATGCAGTTTTTATTTAGCTCTTTATAGTTTATTACCATGCGAGCTTTTCCTCTTTTGATTTCAGCATTATTTCTTACCATAAAAGCTGGGCTACTATGAGGACTTTTACTCATTCTTATTAATTTTAGGTTGAGTAATTCTTTAATTTGAATTTTGAATTCAATTTTGTCTTCTTCGTTGTAGAGCATGTGTCTTACTCTAATGATTATGAGATATTGGAGTACAATTTCTTGATCTTAAATGCAAAAGAGATCCAGAAGATAGCTTAGACCTTTGGTCTCAAAATATGCTACTATATTTCCTATTAGGAAAATGAAATTATACAGAGGAAGAAAAATATATCATTATGATAAACACTTTTGTTGGAAAAGTAAATGACTGGTTTTCAGGATTAACTGAAGATGCAGAAAGTATAATAAAAAATGATACCTTAGAAGGATTAAAAATTTTTGTACAAGAAGGTATAACAAATCTAAAGCAATACATTGCAAACGAATTCTTTGGAGGATAAGGAAATATAAAAGAAAATAAAGAAATGATAAGGACATTTGCTAAAGAGAAATTAGAAAAACTACAAATTTGTAAAATGAGTTATATTCAAGAATACACATGTGAATTCGAAGAATATTATTATTAAATATTTGATAGCGGTAAGGAAATGATGCATATATACTATATATACTTATACTTAACTTAGACATTAAGAAAAATTACTTAGTACCTACAGGGAATCAATAAATATTTGAATATCTCATGTTAATATCTTATATTAACATATCATGCTGTTTACATAATACATGCATATCTTAGCATAAAAATGATAGTTTATATATATATATATATATATATATATATATATATATATATA
>NC_028646.1:62834936-62855395 GCF_001406875.1 Solanum pennellii
TATATATATATATATATATATATATATATATATATATATATACACACACACACACATACATCTTGCATGTGATTTAAACTGCTTTATATGTATAAAATTTGAGTTAAGTATACGCTTGAGTTGAGTAGAGCCGAGGTAAGTTCATCTAATCCCTTCAAGCTTAAGTCATTATTTAGCTCTCCAACTCGCATACTAGTACATTCAATGTACTGATGCCAGTTGGCCTGCATTCTTTCATGATGCAGACGCAGGTACCTAGGATCAGCACACAGCGTTTCGTTGATTCCAGATTGAGCTTCAGAGTTTGTGGTGAACCTCCTTGCATTCTGGAGGACATCATTTTCATTTCTATATTAGCTTAGTTATTAGGATGTTGTGGGATCTGTCCCAACATCCTCTCTAGGCAGTTTAGAGGCTTCGTAGACTAAAGTATTTCAGTTTGGAGTTGTTTTCAGTTATTAAGACTCAAGTGCCATTTTAGCCAAAGTTATGACATGACGTATTTCCCTCTTAATATGTGTTACTCGTGTCAAAGTTGAGGTTTTGTTTTCCGCTGATGTAAGTAGCCAGGCCAGGGGTTCGTTTGAGGGCCAGCAATGGTTTGCGAGTGTCGGACCCGCCCAGCGTGTAGGCTCGGGCGTGACACATACTTCATTTTAAATGTAATATAATATTTTAAAATATATATTGTTTAATATATACTACTTTCATCACGAGTTAATAGTATTTTAATTTTTTTCTAATTTTCGTGGATAATCTAATTTGATTTTATTATTAATTTTCACTATGCACAAAATTAAAATGATAAGATGAAAAATTTAATTTAAAAATACAACACATGTATGATAATTTAAATACAAGATAACATTATGATACATAACATAATAATTAAATTACAAGTAATAATTAATTCGCGATGAAACAAGAATCATGTCGAAAAAGATGTTGAACGTGCATTCGGCGTTCTACAATTTTCGCACGACCGTAACTTTTTTGGAGAAAGTGCTACATGATATAATGACTACATGTATTATACTGCACAACATGATAATTAGGATGGACGTGATCCTAATGTACCAATTCAAGATGTCGTAGAGGGTCCAACTCCAACGACAAAAATGGAGGTAGATGAAAATTTTTGATTTGAACAACTTTTAGTTAGACTTAAAAAAAATTAAGGACAAAAATGCTCATTTTGAACTCCGGAATTTATTAATAGAGCTTATATGAGTAACGTAATAATTTAAAAAATGAGTGTATGTAATTGTATTTCACTTTTTTTTTTTGAATTTGTTCATTAATTTGTATATTATATAATATTTTCTTGCAATTTCTTTTATTTAAATTTAGAATAAAATAATAATTTTATATTAAATAAAAAAATTTAAAATAAAATTTTATTTCACATGAAAATTATATGTAGTAATATTAGAAAAAAGAAATAAAAATTTATATTATGTTATAAGAAGATAAAGAAGAAATAGAAATAATATTATAATATTGAGGAGAGAAAAAAAATTATTTTTAGAGAGTAAAATAGAGAACTGGGTTGGAGTTGGATGTCTGAAAAAATAGAGAGCTCTATATTTGGAGAGGAAAATCGAGTGTAGGATTGAAGATGCCCAGTGGATTCAAGCTATTAATTTGAGTAAAAAATGAAAATGAAAAGAGAAATTAACAATAGTATACAAATGAATGAAAAACATCAAAAATAATTCATCGACAATTTAAATATGTTCTGAAAAAAATTTATAAAATTGACTCTGTCATTAAAAAAAAATTAAAAAGATGTCAATTTAATTTTTAATTTTAATTAATTATTGTACTAATTAATTATAAAAATGTCCAATAAAAAATGAACACATCCATATTAATTAGATTTTAATACCTCATTTTCGTATCTCACATGCCTATAAGAGAGTAACACACGTTCTCTGTGCCATCTCAGCACAGAAGAGTGCATTTATTACACTTTAAAATAATTCAGGGAGGTAAAAGGACTCATGTATAATTAAGGTGTGTCGCTTAGATTTCATGGATAGTTGATGTCGGAGGCCGGAGGGGTGGGGTGGGGGGGTACTTGTGCCTTTATCCTTATTTTGTTGAGCTTCTAATTTAATAACTAGTGCAATATATAAATAATAGGTAAAAATAAAGTATTATTATTATTATTTTAAATTTCGTTAATGATTTAGCAAAATATTGACTTATAACTAATTTCACTTTTATTTTTTTTAGCTTCTGATTTAATAATTGGTGCAATATATAATAAATAGGTAAAAATAAAGTATTATTATTATAACTTTTTGTTAATGATTTAGCAAAATATTGACTTATAACTAATTCAACTACTAAGAAATTTAAAATAAAATGATGACAGTAGAAAGTTTTAAAAGATAGATGAAGAAAATGTGACATTCATAAGACTAACAATAATAATTATTATAACAATAGTAGTAACAAGTCCTCAAATATAATAGTAATTAATGATAAAAGTAATTATTAACTTAGAAGCTTTTTAAAAATATAAATTGAAGAAAATGAAAATCAAAATTGAATGTTAACTCTTCATCCCCTTATCACAAGCCCAAACCACCCTGACAACACCACACAAGTAGTGAAAGAGCAAACCTCCTGGTCAAAGTCTTGGCATAATAACCACCCGGGACATGCCCAAAATAGTTTTTAATCACCCAAAACATGAATCAACACACCATTCAAGTAACTCGGACCACCAAGAATTCCAAGACATCATGTAGAGTTTAACATGCCTTTCTTAAGGATGTGCATTGGTCGACTCGACATGGTTTATGTATTATTGGTTTGATTTATCGATTTTTGATTTTTAAATACGCTAAATGTATAACCAGATCAATAATATATTTTTCATCGATTTTCGATTTATCAGTTTTGTCCATTATGGTTAGATTTTAAGTTTAACCAATAAGCAAATGATTATAAATACAAGTATACGACTTCTCCAACAATTAGACGCGACAAAACAAAAAGGAAATTTCACAAATGCTCATAAAATAGAAACAATAATAACTAACATGAAAAGAACTATACAAGTATTAAACAAAGAGAAATTAAGAGCAATAGAGTTCTTACTTTAGGTTTTGACATTTTGTATGATGTGAAGTTGTGAACTCAAAGTCAATCTAAAGTGTGAATTGAAGGCTAAAGGGTAAATACAGTAACTAGTAAGGTATTGAGATTAATAACTAATATATATTTATCTATGACTAAAGAAGTAAATTACTGCAGTCTTAATAGGTTATCAATTCACCCAAAAAATCAATATAAAAAAGATCAAAACCGAATCGTTAACTCGATAATTTTTTTATAAAAGGATTAACAAATTGTTAATCCAATAACCCAATAGAAATAAATCAGTATTCCCTCTACCCCAATTTATGTGGCACATTTCATTTTTCTATAGTCAAACAATTTAAGTTTGACCGAAAATTTAAACGTATGTAATCTTCAATATTTTTGAAATAAAATTTATATATTTGTAAATTACGTAAAAAGCACTACAAGTCAAAATACTTGACAATCCATAATATTAATGTAATGATCCGACAGGTCATTTTTGAAAAGTTTTGTAAATTTATCTTAATTTCCTTCCAATATCGACCCCGAGTCTTCTATGATGAGTTCGAAAGTTGGTATTCAACTTTCAGTTAAAAGTTGAAAATTTGATAAGTTTTGAGTTTGAAAGACTCAGTTGTTAAGAAAGTGGTTTTCGATATCTTTTGGAGTTTCTAGTGTCGGATTGAATTTCGTCAATTCCAACTTCTGAAATTTTAAATATGATCCATGAGAGTTGTCGATTTTTCATTCAGAGGTTTTTTTTTTTTGAGGATTTGAGGTCCCGAGTTGTGAATTGTGAAATTTCAGCATTTGAATTGACTTTGGTCAACTTCAGGGTTCAGATGTTAGTATAAAAATTCTGAGAGTTCCGTTTGATTCAAGGCATAACTTTAGGTGTAGGTGTGGTCATGGTTTATTTTTTGGACAGGCCTGAACTTTATTAGCCTTTTTAGGCCCGAGTTAGTTTCTTGTGACTTTTACAAATGTCGTGTCAAGGAGACCTCAGATTCGTATTGTGACGGTTTCATTGAGTCCGAAACATCGAGTATATTGATTTACATATATTGTTTGTATGTACAAGGCTCCTAACAAATCATGAGGGTTCTTTTGAGGTTTAAAGTGTTAGCTGATTTCAAATGTTTGATTCTGGTGTGCTCCGCTTTTACAATAGATGGCTCACTTTTGCGAGGCTCAGTTCAGCGAGGGTTGGATCACCTTTGTGAATGGTCAGCCCCTATTGACCTTCACATTTGTGAAGAATTCATCACTTAACGACCTATGCTTAAGCGAAGGTCTGGTCGCAGAATCGAGGCCCACGTTTTTAGCGGAGTTTTCTTAATCGAACCTTTGGTTCTTATGCGACGTAAAAGAAGGTTTTGGCCTGAAAATTTAGAGATTTATGCCCCATTTCACCATTTTTTGAACTTGGAGAACCCTTGGTGGCGAACTCCAAAAGGATTTTCCATGCTAAATCATGTTTTAACATCAAAATACGAGATTTTCGTTCGTGAATGATGAGGTTTTCCAAAAACTCAAGTTCTTAGCTAAAAGGGAGATTTTGAACTAATTTTAAGTCTCATTTCGAAATAATTTTTCCTAATGAGTTTTTAAAGCCTTGTGTGATGTTTTCAAGTATTAAATTTCAATTTCAAATCATAATTTTAGAATTGGATTTTGTGTTGATTGACCCACCTTTCAAGAGGATTGATGTGTGTATTGTTGTTTCCAGAAATTTATTGTGAATACTTGTTGGTATATAGATTGTGTGATTTTGGAAGTGATTTGGAAGGGGAAGACTCAACTAATGGAATGATTGTTGATTGATTTAAGGCAATTGATCGCCTAAATCTTATATTCTATAGTTAAATTTGTATGCTCGTTTGTGTGTTGGGAGTAATGAGGATAAGGTGAAGGGTTAATTGTCCACTTGCTATATCGAAATGGATAAAAAGGGATTGAAATGAAAAATGTTACGTGATGAATATGATGATGTGAATGGTCGTATTGTGACCCTTGTTGATTGATTGATGAAATGTTTGAAAGTGTTAATGTGGATTTGAATTGTATGAATTATTGTCTCTTTCAGGTGTGATATGACTTGTGCACGTTGATTTTGAACAGCGTGATAAGACATGTGATGATTTATGATGTCGAGGTCTTAATCGGCGAGTGTTGGTTGATACCCAATTTTGACCTTCCCCGATATAAGTTAATTTGACGGGCTTCTCAAATCTAAACGATTTGAAATAATTAGATTTTATAAAATTTTGTATACACATGCATATAACAAAATGATTTTGAAGTTATTCTAAGTCAATATTGTTGCTTTTATAATTTTTAGATAATATATGATTTACATAATCATGTATATAATTGGGATATTTTATTATAATTCAAAATTGTCTCGAAAAGTTTTTATTTGTTCAAATAGTTTACTAATTAGTTTTGTTTGGATTGGTTGTCTTATAACTAAGTCAATTATTTTATTTTGTTAAGATTGAGAAGCTCTTTAATTAATTTGCATTAGTTCGTCTTATTTAATTTTAGCCATCATTAATTCAATTTGGGCTATGATTGTAATTATGTCGGCTATCTCTCTAATTACAAATCTAACCCAACTTTGGGCTTTTAACTTGGACGATATTAAGGCCCTCCTAAGCTCTTTTCCTTTCAGCACTTCATGAAGGCCCAAACCTCTCCAAATTCAATCCAACTCTCTAATTCCAGAAAATTCAACCCAAAAGCCAATCCCAGCCCAATTCCCTTATGTTCCCCGACCCAATCCAGTTTCTTCTATACCCGGCCCACCCCAATCTCCAAATAAGTCCCAGCTGACCCAGCCCATTTCTTCTAACCTTGACCCGACCCAATTCCTTTTCCCCCCAAAGTAAACCCAGCAACGCTGCTTCAACATTCCATCTCAGTAACTCACGGCGTGAAAACAAAGGGACGGAAGGGCAGCAACGACAACACGCGTGAGCAACCACAAGACCTCCACATCCCTGGACGCGCCTCGTCACTGTCAAGCGGTGTCAATTTCGACGGCGATAGACGGAAAAGCAACGAGGGACAGAAGCCTATGCGCTGGAGTTTGTCGTCTTCCTTCGCGTCCCTCTCACGTTGTACGATTACGACAATAATGGCAGCACGCGGATCGTCCTAGCAGCTCAAGATCGATCCACGTAGCTCGTGAGGACGAGAGGTTCATCCCTATCGTCCATCCCCTTGCCATTTCTGGGGATGGTTTCAGACGCTAGGGGAAAAGATGTTTTGATGTTTTGGTGAAAGATTTTCAAAAAATTTGAATTTTCGGAATGGAAATTTGACTCTTTTCCCCATTTCCGAAACCCTAATTTTCCACCCTATATATGTATTCTCCTGCTCATTGTAAAAGAGGAAAAAAATCTCTTTAGCTTTAAAAATATCACAAAAAAGCAGAGAGATTTTGAGTAGGTCTTTGTTAGCAAGAACTTACGAATAAAGGAATTACTAAGTTATAGTATTCATATAAGAAACATGCAATAAATACATTTTTTTTGGTTGCGGGCTGCCATAATTTGTTGGATTTCTGAAGTTTAAGGTAGATGTTGAAGTCGCTCTAAGCTCATTCCCGTCTCCGGTTCGCTGTTCGAAGAAGGTACCACGTTTTTCTCGATAACATACTTTTCTTTTCTTCTCTGTTAATCTGTGAAATAGCACTGTTGTTACTGGAAATTTGTTGCTGGTTGTTTATATGTTTAATGTTAATTCGATGGGGATATTAGTTTGACTTGCATGTTCCTGTTGATTCATTTAAGTAGATGTGGTACCCGGTTAGAGTTGGAGAAGGCTCTGTGTTATTATCTAAAGACGATATTTCGTTGTTCTTCCTTCTTATAGTCGAATCTACATTGGTGTTCACGTCTTATCGTTTATTCTTTCACCTCAAGTTGAAAGAATGGATTAAGATGTCCAAATTTGAAGTTTATTTGTGAGGTTGGTGATTGTTCGAAGTTCATGCGTTGCGTTTTTTGACTCGTCTAATGATTTTGTTGTTCCAAGAAGATATCAAATCCGGTTTCTAGCGAAAGTATGTCATCGATATAGGATGGGTTATGGTTGAGTCTTATCACGAAAAGTTTACGGCATTTGAAAGCCAATTTTACATCATTTTGGTCTTGAATACATATTCATTTGTTCGAACATTTATGTTAAATCTTATGGTTTACTTTTGTTGCCTTAGTCTGCTTTCTTCCTTGCCTGGAGTTTGGAGGAAAATGCTATAAATAAATAATAATAATAAAAGGGGACAGTGGCATGCTTGTGTTTATATATTCACTGCCATATTCATGCGCTTAATTAATGGCGTTGATATCTTTTCTTGAACATGTATGTGTGGCAACTTCTTTATTTCTTTTCGAAGCTCTATAGTCGTGTCTCGGTTAGCTTTGAAGTTGGTCTTTTCGTGGTTGTTATTCAAGCTCTTGATTTTGGGATGAAGTTTTCTCGCCGGGTGCTCTTTTCTTTATTTGTATGCGAATAGCATATCCAATTTGAGCATGTTTTTTGTTTTCAAAGTTGGTCTCCTTCAATCTTCTTGTTCCATATGATATGAAGGAGTTTTGATTATTTATTCTTAACCAGTAGCATTATTTAGGTGTTTTATTTGTTATTGGAGACTATGTATTTTGTGGATTTTTTAAATGCTAAAGCAGTAGCTTAAATATTCATTATTGTGTCATTGGCATGACTTAGGCTTTAACATTTCGGAGTTTATATGGTTGCATGATTTAGCTTAATCGAATTATTTCCCGTATATTAGTTTGGGAGCTGCTTTGATCTGTGTTTTAGTTTTAGAAGTATCTTTGCTTTGTTATTTTCGGGATGCTAATTCCTTATCCCTTTCGTTTTGCCATATGTGACATCAATTCGAGCCGACTTTGGACTCCATCCTTACATTCCTCCGAGTTGAACTTTTTTTGGGTCATCCTCATTTTGTTCAAGTGAAAGGGGAGAAATTACAGGGGCAAGAACTGATTTACATGTCTTGGAATAGTCCAAAACGGACTATATGCATGTGAATATACACTGTGATACATTGATATACAGACGTATACGTGATATACAAGTCAAAAAGCAGCGTATACACGGTTAAAAACGAAATTGCAGGTGTTCGGGAGATGAAATATACTATATGCACTTAATTTATGTATTGATATGCAGAAAAACAAGCCAATATACGGTCTATATACATGTATACACTCAGTACGGCGTGCAGATTTTCAGATGGAGAAATGGGCTTAAAGCCCAACATTTTACATTGCAGGCTTAGCAGAAACTTTTGGGCCCATCAGGCCATTGTGGACAGATTTTTAGAGTTGGTACAGGTGGGACCAAGGGCCCAACTTAGTTGAAATTGGGCAACTGACCCAAAGTTCAAACATTTTCTCCTTTTCCCATCTTTACTTATTTATTATTATATTTGACTAACACTTTTAGTTTTAATTTAATTATATTTTGAAGATAGTCATTTCTCTTTATATTCAAAAAATTTATAAAATATTTATTTTATATATACACTTAGCTTTTATTTTAATATTGGTCTTGTTAACCTTTTTCTTTTCTTTTTTTTTCTCTCTTTTTCTTTTTTCTTTTTTTTTTCTTTAAAAAATTCACCTATTCCTTTTCCCCTTAAGGTAATATAATAATTGAAATAATTAAAAAAAAATTAATAATATTTTTTTTAATTCACTTAACTTGGTCAAAATTTGAAAATATTTGAAAGTTATTTAGTTAAATCGATGATCAACCGCAAGTTAACGGGCATTTCGAGGACCACCTTCTTGGAATGTATATTTGAACTTCGAACCCTTTTCAACCGATTTTTATCTGTTTAAATCTTTTGAAAAATAATTTTAAGTTTTTTTGAATTTTACTAAAAAAAATCAAGTGGCGACTCTGTTGATTTAGAAAATTAATTTCTCTTAAATCATAAGATTAATTATTTATTGAAATTTAGTCATTTTTTTACTTCACTTATATATATATATTTCGTAAAACAGAAATGACGACTCCGCTAGGGACTAATTTAGTTTTAACCAAAAGGATTTGACTATTTGACTAATTGTAATTATTAAATTGCTTATCTTTGACTAATGTGTTTTAATTATATAACTGCATTGCACTTCATGGCATATTTTGATATATATTGTATATTATATTAAAGGACGGTTTACGGAACCGCAGCCGGACTTTTTTATACTCATCTTCTTTCGGAGTTAGCGGCAATTTATTGGTTCGTTATGCGTCCAATGGTTGTCGCGAGTTTCAGTCCGAATTGTCCGTTTGGGTTCCCGATCTTTTTAAAAGCCACTCCTAGTCAACTAGCATGGAGCCGAGCCAAAATTCCGAATTTAAGAGCATTTGAAATAGGACGACCCAACACCCAAGGCGTGTGGGGCCCATTAAAAGTCCACCTTTTGTCTACTTGGCCTAAATTGCCAAAAATAGACAACCATGCTTATGTGATAATTGAAGGATATGTGTGTGTTTTAAAACGATTTGTTGTCTACAGGGGTGGGAGTTAACTAATCCTTGTCTGCTATTTTTGCAGGATGAATCTGACACACGAGCCTTTGAAAACAAGAATGGTTACCGTTCCCGATCCCTTCCTCAAAGTATGGTGGAGGTTCATGAACAACGACGACAAAATGATCGTTCAGAAACACATAGGTTACCTCCCGTCACTGCTAGAGATGAATGATTGGCCTGGCCTAATTGGAACAATGGTGAAATTCTGAGATAGCGAGAATATGGTCTTTTGATTTGGGGAAGTGGAGTTAACGCCAACAATAGAAGAATTCCTCACGAGCTACGAAAGCGTCTCCATGTGCAACAAAAGGAAACGACATCCAGATACAGATATCCTAAATCCTATAATATGGGATTTCGCTAAAATTAAAGAAAAACTGTCATTGGTTAAAACCGATTGGATGGACAAGCTCCCCGACCCAAATATACCTTTCAGAAAACTATATTATCGGTGCGGACGTGCAAGGACTTATGAGAAATATAAAGACGAGTTCGTTTCAAAAGAAAAATGGAAAGAGACGCGTCCCCTCGCATTAGCAATATTTTTACTCAGAACGATGGTTTTCCCTCAAGGGCCAAATACACTATTCATCCTAGTGTGTTTATGGTCACTCATGTCATCTTCTACGGAGTAGACTATAAATCATCAACAAAGTACTACACATTAGCGCCTATGATTTTGGCCGACATCTATAGGGCTTTAGACAAATGTCAGAGCGGAGAACACTTCTTTCAAGGGTGTAATCTGATACTACAGTGGTGGATGATGCAACATTTGATCAAGACTCATAATCCAAAAGAATCAGATCCGCTAAAGCGGTCAGACGAGCTACATGGACATGATTGGTGGTTGTACCACAATCGTTGCAATAAGACTGGAGGAGAAAGTTTTTGGTATCCGAGGCTTCGAGGGCTGAGAGAAGAAGACGTACAGTGGTCAATAGACAATTTGGTGGTAACTAAGAATATGGTGGTTCGAACAGAAAGTCCCTTACTTGGTACTCGCTGGGTTAAGAGGGATTAGACCCCATATGCTCCCGGTCGAGTCCTAAGGCAACTAGGAGGAAAACAATAGTTGCCCGAATCGCAGATATGAGGAAATTTGCAACTGACCACGAGAATGGACGAGTTGCATATGCTGAAGACATACGTAGGATGTGGAGATCTCGAAGAGTGTTGGGTGAACCTGTACCAAACAGGTTTTGTCCAAAATGTTCTAGGGAGTACAAAGAATGATTGAAAAAGAGTCTCGTTGGAACTATTGAGCCTGGCCCAAACGTCCCTCACATTATTACAGATGTTGGAGCCAAACATCAAGTCCGACTTCAAGAGAAGTTTGATAGGAATGAATAAAGCATCAACGTCGTCACTCAGAAGATGCCAAAGTCATAGCTCAATTGAAACAAGATCTACGAAGAGCCAGACAGTGCATGACAGAGTTAGATGATAGAATGGAACAACAGATTCAGTCGATAGAGGGGTTCAGACATCAAGAAGGAGCTCGATTTGGCGAGAGATCATCTCTGGGCGAACATATATGCTATGTGGGAAGAGGTCAACATCGCCAAAAGGACCAGACTTGGCGAAGGATCAGATGAGGCTTGAATTTTATTTACCATCCCCTGCGTGAGACTGCTTTATTTGTACTTTGTTTTGTAATTTATTTTTAGAATTATTTCTTGGTTTAATGTTAATCAGACATTTTGGATGCTATTAATGAAGTATTTTGGGGATAAAAAATCGTGTTTAAAAAGCATATACATCCTTCAATTCGTTAGGCC
Organism: Solanum pennellii; assembly: GCF_001406875.1. Taxonomy (NCBI): domain Eukaryota; kingdom Viridiplantae; phylum Streptophyta; class Magnoliopsida; order Solanales; family Solanaceae; genus Solanum; species Solanum pennellii. Next base: position 62,846,384 of record NC_028646.1, read on the forward strand.
TACCCTTGGCATAAAAGGGTCACAAACATGTTTAGGACACAATATATGTGTTTATATCAAGAAGTATTTAGGGACCGGGTGATTTGATTTAAGTGCCGCCTCACGAACTCAATGTCATGAGTTCACCTAGTCGTATGTAGCTTGGGGCATGGACACCATTGGTCCAATAGAGTCAGCTGCTTCTAACAGACACATATTCATCTTGGTTGCCATTGACCACTTCACCAAGTGGGTGGAAGCAGCTTCGTACAAGTCAGTGACTAAGGAAGTTATAGCTAACTTTGTCCGCAACAATCTGATATGCAGATTTGGAGTACCAAAATCCATCATTACTGGTAATGGTGCGAATCTCAACATCAATTGATGAGAAATGTATGTGAGCAGTTCTAGATCACTCACCGAAACTCAACCACTTATTGTCCTTAGATGAACGGAGTTGTAGAGGCTGTCAACAAGAACATCAAGAAGATTTAAAAAAAAATGATTGTCAATCACCGGGGTTAGCATGATATGTTGTCATATGCTTTGTTGGGATACCGAACAAAGAGGCCCAAGTACTGGCCCAGACGGATAGAAGTTAGACTTGGACCCAACTCTCTTCTCTTCTTTACTTTACTATATTTATTTGCGTATTAATGTTTGTCGTTAGTTTAAGGTTGAAAAGTTCAAATCCCCGAGAGACGTCCATCTCATTTTAACAATTCAATTAAAATCAACGATCTTTAAATGGAGTTAAAAGATATAATTTTGAGAGCAAATATCTCACCTGGGTAACAAGTTAATATCTTTTCCTTTCCCCTTTTAAATGGTTATGACGATAAGAATTGTTTAATTCAGAAAAAGATCAAGTTAAGTCTTTTAGTCAAAACAAATTAATTGCCGGATAATCGCAAGTAAGCGAGTGTTTTAGGCGCTTTCAAAACCTTCCTAAAACGTTAATATGAACCTTGAACCCCTTAAAACTCTTTTCAATTGATTTCCTATTTAGTCGATTGGAAGAAAAAATAGTTTTTTTTATTTTTCTTTAATAAATTAAAAATGTCGAATCCAAACAAGTCTTAATAAATATTTTTCCCAAAATAAAACAATTGACACTTTTATGTATCCAAACATCAAACTCGTTCTTGGACAGAGGGAGCCATTGGAAGATCCTGGTAGATATCGAAGACCGGTTGGTAAATTGAATTATCTAACTATTACACGCCCGGATATTTCATTTGCAGTATGTGTGGTTATACAGTTTCTCCAAGCTCCCTGTAAAGATCATTGGGATGCAGTATTTCGCATCCTCAAATACATCAATAGAGCTCCAGGACAAGGATTGTTATATGAAGACAAAGGTCACGCTGACATCATTGGATATTCTGATGCGGATTGGTCAGGTTCTCCAACAGATAGACGCTCTACTTTCGGGTATTATGTCTACTGCAGAAGCAGAATATCGAGTTATGGCTCTTGCTTCATGCGAGCTTATTTGGTTGAAACAACTTCTTCAAGACTTGAAATATGTTGAATTCAAACCAATTAACCTTATATGTGACAATCAGGTTGCCTTTCGTATTGCCTCAAATCCATTTTTCGATGAAAGAACGAAATGTATAGTGGTGAATTGTCATTTTATTAGGCAAAAGATTGAGTCCGGATGCATTGGCACCAACTTTGTTTGTTCAAATGACCAATTGGCAGATATTCTTACCAGGTCCCTTAAAGGAACTCGAGTTGAATACATTTGCAACAAGCTTGGAGCATATGACATATACGCTCCAGCTTGAGGGTGTGTGTTAAGATATTGTCAAAGAGTATTTCAACTATTAGATTGTGTGTAAGATAATAGTCAAGTACTGTAGGTAATGTCTAATAGTCAAATATTGTACGTATGGTAGGTAACCTATCAAGGATATGCTCTCGACCTTTTGTGTCTAGCTTTATGTATATATTCTAGGTGTAATTTATCATTTTGGTTATGAAGTGAAATACACTTGCGTCATTTATCAAATCTGAACCGTGCATAGTTATGGACCATGATTATATTCCCTCCCATCCCCGATATAATCTAAGGGCGCCATATTGAACTCAATGAGCTTGAATCTGATATCGGGTTATTAGGTGTTAGGCCTAACTCATATCCTAAAAGCTAGCCTAGAAAAAAGTCGAGTCCAATTCTCATGAAGAGTCCATGATTCCATTCATTAGTGATGTGGGACATTCCATTTACGTTTTATAATGAGCCTATGATTCTGTTCATTTACCTATATGGGACGTCCCGTCCTCCACATATATATTCATATATTCTTTATTCGGGATATTCCATTCATGCTATAATAAACCTAAGATTTTCTTCATTCGCTTATATGGGATGCCATTTATCACCCCTTCCTCCACGCCCGCATCTGAACATTTTGTATCCGCAGTTCCACTCCTCCACGCGCGCATCCGAACATTCTTATTTTGTAGTTTCACTGCCGATCTAGATCGTGTACAATCATGGATTAAGAGTATATTTACCCCCTCCCTAGCATAGTTCGAGGGCATCACATCAGATCCAACGAGTCTAAACTTGGACCTAATTCACACCTCAAAATCTAGTTCAAAAGGAAGATGATTATTCAAATCTTATAAGGATCCTATGATACTATTCATTTATTGATATGGGAAATTTCATTAATCAAAAAAACATATAGTACAACTAACATAAAAGATCTATTCCATAAAAAAAAGGTCGTTAAATATAGTGAATTATTATTATAGTGGATGACTGTTATCGAAAAGTCGAATCATAATATTACAACAAATTATATAACCTATATGACATGTTAAATACTTCATTTAGTCTATAAAAATTATCTTCAATTTCCATTGAAATGATATACCAATCTAGATGTTGTGCAATGACAAGCAACCTAATTAAGTTTTGCTTTTATCATTTAAAGTAGAATTTAAGTTTAACGTCATACACACATTTTATTTAGACAAATCTTTAGACCAATTGGTATTGTTAAGGACTAACAATTATGTGCAGAAGCAACCAATCATGAAATTATAGAGGGCTTCAAATTTATTGGTCTTGACAAGGCCTGGTGTGGATGGGTACAATGCTACTTCTTTATGCTACTTATTTTAAAGAAGCATGGCCAGTGATTCAAGTTGATGTTATAGCAGTTGTGAAGGACTTCTTTGCAACAGGTACCATGTATAGACTTGTCAAGTGCACAACAATTACTCTAGTTCCCAAAACAGCTCAACCTGTTACTATAAAGGAGTATAGACCAATATCTTGTTGCTCTGTTTAGTATAAGATCATTTCCAAGGTCTTAATCTAGGATGTAAAACGTGATTGCTGGAGTGATTAGTGAAGCTCAAGCAGGTTTTACACCTGGGAGGAAAATAGCAGATAATATTATTTTGACTCATGAACTAGTGCAGACTTATATTATGAAGCATATATCTCCTTGTTGTATGATTAAGGTTGATTTATACTGTTGAGTGGTTATACTTAAGTATTGGAAGCAATGAGTTTTCCCAAAAGGCTTATTGGTTGGGTAATGGAGTGCATTCAGACTGTTAATTTTGTAGTTGTGGTGAATGGAGAGCATATCGAGCCTTTTGATGCAACAAGAGGGCTTAGACAAGGAGATCATATGTCTCCGTATTTATTTGTCATTGTCATGGAATATCTTAGTAGATGTTTGAATGTGCTACAAGGGAATTAGGGCTTCAAGTTCATCCTAAATGTGCCAAACTGAATATACTCATTTAAGCTTTGCGGATAACCTTCTGATGTTTGCTAAGGGTGATTTGAGGTATGTGGCTGAATTACAATAGTGTTTCATGCAATTTTCTCAAGCTTCTGGTTTGAAAGCTAATCTAGGTAAGAGTTGTGTCTATGTTGGAAGTATGCAAACATAAGTAAAAGAAGATATCCTTCGCCACTTAGGATACTCTTTAGGGGAGCTACCCTTTTAAGTATTTAGGTGTTCAACTGTTAACTAAGAAGTTGCCAGTAATAGAATGGCAACCGCTCATTGAGAAGATAGTTAGCAGAATATCATCTTGGACAACAAAGAAATTATCATATATAGGGAGTATCCTATGATTACAGCTAGTTCATACAGTTTTGTTTGGTGTCCAATCTTATTGGGCACAACTATTTCTAATGCCCAACAAAGTGGTGAAACTTATTGAGGCTCATCGTAGGAGCTATGTGTGGACAGGTACAAACCATATAAACAAGAAAGCACTGGTTGCTTGGGACAAAATATGTACACCAAAATATGCCAGGTAGACTCAATATTATTAATTTGTATTTATGGAACAAAGCTGCAATTGCCAAGACTTTTGGGACTTAATCATAAGTAGAAGAAGATGTGGATTAGATGGATACATAGATACTATATAAAAAAATTATGATATACAGGTGATGCCTATTCATCAACATGCATGTTGGATGACTAGGAAGATTTTGGAAGCTAGGATGGTGCGAAACAACTGTCAGTTAGTGAATCAACAGGCTATAACTAGAGAACTTTATTTGAGATTGATAGGAGATGGTATGAGGATACCCTGGAAATGCCTAATGTTCAGTACTATTTCTCGACCAAAGGCTGTGTTTATTATGTGGCTACAGATGCAAGCTAAGTTGCTCACAAAAGAGAGGTTTCCGAAATGGGGAGCCAAGGTGGAGCCACAATATTTTTTGTGCCAAAATGGAGATGAAACACGAGATCACTTGTTTGTGAAGTGTTCTTATACCAAAAGCCTATAGGTTGAACTTGCTACCGGGATGCAGATGTCGTATGACATAGGTGGTGACTGGCAGCAACACTTTGACTGGGTTCTAAAGAATGCAAAGGGGAAAACTATAAGGGCTCAGAGTTTCAGAATGGTTTATGATGAAGTTGTCTATGCGCTATGGATTGTTAGCTATCAAAGAGTGTTTGAGCAAAGGATAAATGGAGTAGATAGAATTACTAGAACTATTGTTTTTATTTGTAATGTTAGAGCCTCCTCAAAGGCTAGGCCTTTAGTTCAATCTTGGTTGTTATAAGAGTAGAAGTGAAGATTTTGTGTATAGCATGTAGAGGAGAGTGAGAGTACTGGTGTTTTTTTTCAATATTAGAATCTAGCTAACTATGGATGTTGGTTGCTTTGTATTGCTTTACGGGTGATTAACGGAAACAAGTTAGTTACCCTAAAAGAATTATTATCATTTACACTTTCTCTTTTAAATATTATAGAATTATTAATTTCATAATATGATAAAAAAAAAATTCCTAATTTTACACAGATTGTCATGTTCAGAAACAATTCTACCTTTTCTTTTTCTATGTCTAAACTCTTGAGGCATTTTGGCTTCTAAAATTAATGAGATAATGTTTTCCCTCTAATACAATAGGATTACCATATTTATAAGAAGGGTTTAAGATCACTTGCTCAATAATCATATTATTTGAAGTTTAATACTCTACTCTTTGTATATTCATGATAAAGTCCTAGAGACCTCGAAGAAAAAATTATATAAAACTACGGAAAATAAAGATGAAGCTATTATTAAACTTTTAGAGTTTTCTTTTACATCAATTCCAAGAAATCCAAGGACAAAATCAATCGGAACAAAAATTGTGAAGAAGGATCAAAAGTTTAATGTAATCCTTCCGGTCGTTATGGGTAAACCATTGGTGGAAGAAATTGGATAAGAAACCCTTTGAATGGTCATTTAAAAATTTGGGGTTAGGCTAGTCTCAGACAAAATCTGAGCAAGGTGAGGTTTAAACAATCCAAGAATAGATTGGGTAAAATGTTTATACTTAAGATAATTTTTCTAATAGCTAAGACATTAAGGAAACTATAACACTTATCGAAATCGAATAAGGGTAAGTAAAATTCTTGATCTCAAACTTGACATGAAAAGATTAGTTTAGTAAGTCGAGGGGTTTAAAAGTGTTTTTGCAAAATATGGATTTTTGGAGAGAATTTCAAGTCTCTGCCCATGGAATTCGTTATAGCGGGGGAAATAAATCATGTTATAGCGGGTGGTCCCTCTATGGTGAAGCTCCTATAGTGGAGTTAGTCATGAATTTATGTAGAAATTTTCACCTAAACCGCTCATAATTCTGCAAACTCATTTTGGGAAGTGGAAAGAGCGACCTTGGGGTGAATTTCCACCTATTTCCATCAATTTCATCAATAAAGGCAAGTTAATTACTTGCCCTACTTAGGTATTGTGATTATAAGGCCTTAAGATCCTTATTGGGTGACTTGGGGCAGAGTTTGACTTGAATTAATGGTGAAAAGACCTTTGGGTAGGGTTGATCACGGAAATGATATGACTGTTAGGATTTGATTACAATTCGGGTATTTTAGGCCATTATTGTATTTTGTATTGTATTAGACCAAGAACAAACTAGAATCTACTACAAGTCTTAGGTTCAAGCTCAAAAGAGATTTCAAGGCTAGATTCGAGGTAGGTGATGGTTGGTTGTTATCTCATTTATGTTATATATGCTTGTCAACTACTTCATTAGTATTTGTTTTGTTGACTCAACTACTTCATTAGCATTACATGCATGATAGATGATTAAGGGAAAAAAGAGTATGAATTGAAACATTAAATGTTGTCAAACACATGCAATGGATGTGTTTACTTAGGTGTACAAGTGTGGTTGTTATTCAATGAGGTTGTGATTGTGATATGTGTTTGATGGTTGACTTGAGTACCACACATGGCATATGATATCCCTATAGTTGGCTCAGACACCACACATGATATATACTAATGATTGGTTCGAATATCACGTGTAGTACATAGATGCCCATAAATGGTTGGATCATGTACCACACTGACACACCAACAGTTTTTGTGTGGTTTCCACGAGAGAACCACATTGGTTCGTTGTGTTGTGGTTGTTTATGTTTGTTTTGCATATCAACACGGGTAAGGACTGAGATTCGGACTACGTTATGATTGTGATTCAATTGTATATTATCTATTTTACTAAGTTGTGGTCGCCTATTCATATTTTATTTAATTGGAATTAGTCGATATTCATACCATTACAGGGTGAGGACTGAGATTCCTAGCTATGTTATGATTGTGATTCAATTGTATGTTATTTATTTTTTAAGCTGTGGTTGACTGTTCATATTTTATTAATTAGATCTAGCCGATAATCATAGCAGTACACGATTATTGTTTACTGATACTACACATGCTTTTCTTTGTTAAGTACAAGACATATTATGACGCTTGTTTCGAGACCTCATTTGTGAGACTTCTCTATCTAATTCCAAGGGTGATCCACTTCACCCAGACCAATATAGATTCCTCTTTCCTTCTTAGTCCATTGTTCGAACTCAGACCTTCTAGACTTATGTTTTTATTCTTTATTTTGGGGGTTGCATCCCCTCTACTAAACTATTCGATGTCTTGGTACTATGACTTTCAGGTTCTAGGGAGTTTATTCCGCAATTGATTTAATTGATTGTTTGAGTTTATGGAAACTCAAACTTTTAATTGTTTTAAGCCCTTTTTCTTAGTATTTTATATCACAAGTTGATTTTAAAATGGTCTGATAGGTTAGGTTCGGACTGATAGTTGATTCTCCCATCAAAAGGTTAGTGTGATTGTCACTCACAATGAATCAGTCTTGACATAACAGTAAAAATTTGTCCATATTTACATGACCCGTTTGATGTAAGCACTTTTTATATATTCAAAATTTAATTAAATAGATAATAATTCATATCGTCAATATAGGATCATAGATTACATCAATGGAAATAAAGAGTCTTAAACGGGTTGAAATTGCATATTAAATTGGCTCAACTGAAGTTTCTTTTAGAATGGGTTAAGGCTTGAATATGTTGAGATTGAACTCAATTCAAATTATCTTAAGCCCAACCCATAAATTTTTGAATGGATTACCTATATTTGGACTCATTTTGACATCCCTAAGTGTATTATTTTTGACATTTTGAAAGATATTGTAAACTAAACGGGCCAAAGTTTTGCCGAACCCGGCCCAGTAGTCCATATATTTAAACAACAAGTTTGATTAATGGTGAAGTAATCAAAGCTAGGCTAGGGTTTAAGCTATGAAGAGAAAAATCAGCAGAGGAACGATGCCTCCAAAGTTGGGTAAACCTGAAAAAGCAGATGCTTTGAAGCAGTTAGGGACTCATGTGGCCCTCTTTGGGGTTTGGGTTGCCGTAATTCGAATCACCCCTTACATCCTTCATTATCTTTCTGATCAGAAAGAAGAACCCGTGCTCAAGCTCTAGATTCCTAATCAGGTAATTTTTTTTTCTTTTAGGCAAATTAATAGGTATGAAAGCTAATAATTTAGTTTCCATCGCAATTCTATGATGTGCTTTTAAAATAATCATGTCAGAATTTGAAAGTTAGATACATTTGCAAGTACACCTTGCTATTGGAATAGAACGATAACAAACTTGATCAGTTCGCTCACTGCAGTTCTACATAGACTTGGAATTTCTTATTGGGTCAACTTGATAATATTTTCAATTGCTTATGTTTATGTGTTTAGCTATAATAACATAAGGGATACAGAATTTGTTCTTGTTGTATGGGGCATATCGATTGGACTAGAGCGCGGTCGGTGAAACGGAAGCTCTCTTTTAGGTATTAAGTGATAAGTATGTGTTGACGAGATTTAAAGTAAGTTCTACAGAATGGTTGTCAGGTTAGACCAACATTTGTTATGCATTATGAGGCAAAGTCTTGACTAATGACACATTCAGAAGATAAAAGTAGTGAATTGAGGGTGTTTAGATAGATGTGCAGACATACTAGGAGAGATATCATTAGGAACCAAGTTAAACGAGGTAAGATGAGAGTGGCCCTTGAGGAGGACAAGATGACCAAAAAGGTTGAGATGGTTCTGTCAAGTGAAACGGAGGTGTGGAGGCGCCAATGAGGAGGTTGAGAGGTTGGTTTTGGCAGGAACTCAGAGAGGTATAGGTAGGCTAAAAATGAACCCGGGGGGGGGGGGGGGG
>NC_028646.1:62855902-62867602 GCF_001406875.1 Solanum pennellii
GGGGGGGGGGGGGGGGGGGGAGGTGATTAGACAAGTGACCCAAGTTCAACTTACCGAGACCTAGATAGGTAGGTATGGTGGTGGACGATGGTTGAGTGATAGTAGAAAACCAAATATTGTCCCACTTTATGTGGGATAGTGGGGGGTAAGCCCCTCTTACTGTTCTCTTCTCAGTACCAGTAGTATTATTTAGTAGTTGCATATTTCCCTTTCAGTACTAGTAGTATTATTTAGTAGTTGCATATTTCCCTTTCCGTCCTAGTAGTATTATTTAGAAGTTGCATATTTCCCTTTCTTTAGTGTGAAGTATTTATCGGTTACTTCATTTGTTTTGTATCTTGCTATTTGCTATCACATTTTTTGGCAACTGCTTCAAAAACTTTTCTTTTGAGTAAGGTCTGCGTAGACCGTACCCTTCCTATTCCAGACTTCATTATGGAATTACGATAGGTATGGTGTTAGGTGTGTCTAGCCTTGAAACTCAATGGACAAAAACCAATATTTGTACCATTTTGTACTGGAATACTAGATTTGATTCCACTGCTAGATTTTGAACTCACAATATGCGCCTACTACACATGTTCTGTTGTACCACCTTGGCGGCTATGCCATTGACCTAAGCTTGGGCACTTCCTTCTAGTGTCATTATTGTCCTTCATTCCTACAAAAATTCCATACTGTAATGTTGTGTTAGGACTTAGGATTGAGGCATAGACCATGGCTATTGTTGTTATTCGTGTTGTAGTATAGTGCCAATAAAGGTCTAGCTTTACCCTAGTTTTCTTGGTATAGTATCTCATGTGTTGGCATACCCTTTAGTGGCTGCAACGCATTTTGAATTATCTTCGGCTCTAGAGTGTTAAAAAAATTTGTGAACTTTGGCCGAGTGAGAAGTAGTTGTTGACAGGTAAGAGTGCTTTTGAATTTGAGTGGCTAGGATGAACAAACAATCATTCTCCTTGCAAGTTATTTGTATATTTGTGATGAAGCACGAATGTGATGGTAAAATCTAACGTAAGTAATAAGTGCTAAATCTTGGCCTTTTTGATGTTATACAACTTAATATTTGTCTTTATTTATACACATGTTTCTAATACTACGATTCATCGGTCTTTGCCCTGTGCAGTTTCTGTAGAGGAAGGAATGTTTGAAAGGAAGGAGCACAGTGTTGTCTATGCATCTGTTGACCCCTTACTCTAATTCATTTCTGTCTCTATATTTCATTTTCGTTTGCCCCTATGGTTCTGAAATTTGTCACCCTAATTATGCAAGATATTTGTTGTGGAAAGTCTCTAAGTTTTTAAGTTCTATAGACACCTAAGTTATGTGTGAACTTGATGCCTTTCACATCTCTGCCAGTAAACCTTGTTCTCATGTTACTGAATGCATAGATGATCCCATAAATGAGGGAGGATGAATTAAGAAGCTGCTATTCAATGTTGTTCTATCTATACTTATACCAGTACAAATATAGCCACTACTTCGTCTGTGGTTATGTTTTTTGGTTATGTTTTTTCTTCTGAAACCCAATGCACTTCTAAACAGCTTCTAACATTCAACACTGTGAAACTCAGCTATAGATATGTATGTCACATAGAAAAGGTAATCTCTAGTTTAGTTCTTACCATGCTCGTTCACTAATTACAGTTAACAGTAGCAACGGTAATATAAATCAAAGTAAGCATCACTGACAAAGCAATTTATTCATGTAAAGCCAATGTTCATGAGTAGGTCGAGGGTGATGACAAAATAATTGCATAATCTCTGAATTAGTTAAGAGTTACGTACTACGAGACTCATCGTATGAGTGATGAGTTGCATTTCACGCGATCTCATTTTGGCTGCCAGGAAGCTTCTTGATAATATTCAGGTGTTTGATTTGGTACTTGGGTCATCACCCTCGACCTACTCGTGGATATACGCTGGATTGGCCTAGTTATCATGGACTACATGGGTTCATCACATTCTTGGTTACTTTTCTGTCGAGCAGCATCAAATGTTCTCCAATATCCATAGTATAACTTTAGGAAACAGCTGCAAATTTTCAAAAAAACCATCTCCACTGTGAATAATTAGCACAAAAGTTATTGTACGGAAATTTATTGTAAGGAGCAGTAAACAATTTGTTATTGTGACATACTGAACTTGACATTTTCAAAAGTAAAAATCGCTTTAAAATCATGAAAGAATTAGATGGACGCAAGAACATTGACTTGTGTAACAATCCGATCCCTTCCATTCCTTCATAAATCTAGTTCAAGTTTTACACGGCGTCGACAAGACTACTAGCTAGTTAATTCATGTTGGGTGAGCAATTTAGCAGCATTCCCAAAAGACTTTGCTTGGACGATAAGATATTTGTATAGAAAAATATGTTGTTGCATCAATTCAACGGTAACTTCATACAGATAAAATCCCTTTCGTCAACAATAGGTAATCTCTCTTCAGGATGTCACGTAAAGTAAAATGGTTAATTTACTTCTCTTCATTGTTTTATTCTTAGCATATCTAGTGATAGTGTCAAATGTTCTCTTGATATCTTAAAATAATTTGATAAGCTTACAGGCTCTCCTAAAAAGGAAAGTTCGAAAAAATGGAAAGAAGAAGATTACAAAAAGGATATTAAATTATAACAAAGTAGCACATTTCTCATAACAACATGACAAGAAATGTGCATGTATAATAGCAAAACTGCATCTATCTACAAGTATTCAGATGCTCGAGTAGCCAATTCCTTGATCGGAAGCTAGCAACTCATCTTGCCAAATAGAATCCAGTGCACTGGACGATATTTAAAAACATAGGTTCAAGGACAATATAAAATAGATAGTGGTCATACATTCAATATAGGATCATACATTACATCAACGGAAATAAAGATTCTTAAAATAGGTTGAAATTGCATATTAAATTGGGCTCAATTGAAGGTTCTTTTAAAATGGTTAAGGCTTGAATGGGTTGAGATTAAACCTAATTAAATTATCTCGAGTCCAGTCCATAAAATTCTGGGCGGATTACTTATATTTGGGCTCATTTTGACACCCCCTAACTGAATATCATTTTCGACATTTTGGAAGATATTGTAAACTAAACTGGTCGAATTTATGCCAAACCCGGTCTAGTAGTCCATATATTTAAAAACAAGTTTAATTAATGGTGAAGTAACCAAGGCTAGGCTAGGGTTTAAGCCGTGAGAAGAGAAATCCGCAACGACGAAACGATGCCTCCAAAGTTGGGCAAACCTGAAAGAGCAGATGCTCTGAAGCAGCTGGGGACTCATGTGGCCCTCTTTGGAGTTTGGGTTGCCGTAATTCGGATCACCCCTTATATCCTTCGCTATTTTTCTGATCAGAAAGAAGAACCTGTGCTCAAGCTCTAGATTCCTAATTAGGTAATTTTTTTCGTTTAAGCAAATTAATAGTCTGAAAGCTAATAAATTAATTTCCATTGCAATTCTGTGATGTTCTTTTAGAATAATCATGTCTGAATTAGGAAATTAGATACATTTGCCAAGTGCGCCTTGATCTTGCAATAGAACGATTACAGACTTGTTCAGTTCGCTCTTTGCAGTTCTACAAGGACTTGGAATTTCTTAATGGGTCAACTTGATAATCTTTTTAATTGCTTATGTTTATGTGTTCACGATTATCTCTGTGTTTAGCTGTAATATGGTAAAGGACATAAGATTTGTGCTTGTTGTATGGGGCACATCAGATTGGACTGAAGCGAGGCAGGTGAAATGGAAACTCCCTTTTGGGGTACTAAGTGATAAGTATGTGTTCTCGAGGCTTAAAGTAATTTCTATAGAGCGGTGGTCAGATTAGACCAACATTGGTTGTACTTCTATGGGGCAAAGTCTTGGCCAGTCAAGAATGCACACGTTCAAAAGATAAAAGTAGCCAAAATGAGGGTGTGCTCAAATAGATATGTGGGTATACTAAGAGAGATATCATTAGGAACGAAGTTATACGCGGTAAGGTGAGAGTGGCCCTCGTGGAGGACAAGATGACAGAAGCAAGGTTGAGATAGTTCTGTCATGTGAAAAGGAGGTGTGCGGAGGTGCCAATAAGGAGGTGTGAGAGATTGGTTTTGGTCGAAGTTTGGAGAGGTAGAGGTAGGCTAAAAATGAATTGGGGTGGGAGGTGACAAGACAAGTGACACAAGTATAACCTACTGAGGATCTAACGCTAGATAGGCAGTAGGTATAGTGATGGAGGATTAGAGTTGAGTGATAGTAGGAAACTGAGTATTATCCCACTTTATGTGGGAGAGTAGGGGATGAGCCCCTCCTACTTTTTTCTTCTCAGTACTAGTAGTACTATGTGGAACTTTTCGCTTTTTTAGAGTCAAATCGTTTATGTTTGACCGAAAATTTGCACATGAAATATTGCATTTTTTTAAAATGAAATTTATATATTTGTGAACTATGTAAAAAGTACTATAAGTCACAATAATTGACAATTCAAAATAATTAAACCATATATGAAAAATTTACGCTCAAAGATAGACTTGTTTGAATTTTAAATCCGAAAAGTACCACATAAATTGGGAGGGAGGGAATATTATTTAGTAGTCGCATATTCTGCCATTCTTCAGTGTGTAGTACTTATCTGTTGCTTCATTTGTTTTGTATCTTGCTCTTTGTTATCATATTTTTTGGCTCCTACTTCAAAAACTTTTTTTTGAGTAAGGTCCGAGTAGATCCTACCTCCTCACACTTCACTTATTGGATTACAATTGGTCTGGAGTTGTTGAAATTAGATGTCTAGCCTTAAAACTCGATGAATAAATGCCAACAAATGTACCATTTCATATGGAAATACTGGATTCGTTTCCACGACTAGATTTGAACTCACGATGTACGCCTACTACACATCTTCTATTGTACTACCTTGGCGGCTTTGTCGTTGACCCATGCTTGGGCGCTTCCTTCCAGTGTTATTAATGTCCTTCATTCTTGGAACTTTTCCATACGGTAATATTATGTTAGGACTTAGTCTTGACGCATAGACCATAGGTTTTATGAGCTTGTTATCTACTACAATGTGAAAGTAATCTTATACTCTCTATTAGAAAATGCAAAGAGAAACTAGTATTGTCTCTATTGCCTGTTCATGACACTGGATTTTGTGGTTCTATTTAGTAGGTGATTAGGTTTGTCTTTCTTTATATACACATTTCTAATACTGCCATTCATCTGTCTTTGCCTTGTGCAGTTTCTCTAGAGGAAGGAATGTTTGGAAGGAAGAAGCCAGTGTTGTCTATGCATCTTTTGACCCCTTGCTCTAATTCATTTCTGTCTCTATATTTCATTCTCGTTTGCCCCTATGATTCTGAAAATTGTCACCCTAATTATGTGAGATAAAATTTGTTGTGGAAAGTTTCTTTCAGTATCTCACTTCTATCAACACCTAAAAGTTTCTTTCAGTATCTCACTTCTATCAACACCTAATAATTTAATGGCTTGTTCATCTCTGTCGGTGAACTTGTTCCCATGTTATTGAATGCATAGATGATCCCATAAATGAGGGAGGAGAAACTAAGAAGTTGCTACTTAATGTTGTTCTATCTATACTGATACCAGTACAAACATAGCCACCAAATCATCTGTGGCTATGTTTTTCCTTCTGAAACCCAATGCACTTCTAAACAGCTCCCGTAACAATCTACACCAGGAAACTCAGCTATAGATATGTATGTCGCATAGAAAAGGTAATCTCTACTTTAGTTCTTAACATGCTTGTTCACTAATTACATTCAGCAGTAGCAATGGTAATATATATCGAAGTAAGCATCACTGATAAAGCAATTTATTTATGTAAAGCCAATGTTCATGAGTAGATTGAGGGTAATGACAGAAAGATTACATAATGTATGAATTAATTAAGAGTTTCGTACTATGAGACTTATCGTATGAGTGATGTGTTGCCTTTCACGCAATCTCATTTTAGCTGCCAGGAAGCTTCTTGATAACATTCAGCCGTTTGATTTGGTACTTTGGTCATCACTCTCGACCTACTCATGGATATATGATGGTTTGGCATACTTATCATGCATTATCCATGGGTTCATCACGTTCTTTGTTATTTTTCGGTCGAGCAGCATCAAATGTTCTCCAATATCCGTAGTATAGCTTCAGGAAACAGCTGAAAATTTTCAAAAAAAACATCTACATCGTGAATAAATAGCACAAAAGTTATTTGGAGGAAAATTTATTGTAAGGAACAGTAAAACAATTTGTTATTGATACATCCTGAACTGGACATTTTCAAAAGCGAAAATCACCCTATAAAATCATGAGTTTTGAAGCTTACATAAGTTCTGTTCATGAAGCTTTGCACTTAAGAGTGTCAATCTTCTCATGGTACTGGTCATCCCCAAAAAAAACAAAACGAACTTTCAGTTCATCCTTCAGAGAACAGTGGTGAAACCTAAAGCACATCGTAGGATGTAACTTTAATCTGCAATTCGAGGAAAGTGATAAAAGAACAATTATGCTGGTATACTGCAGGAAAGAGTCTAAGATGAATTGTCTTAAGAGCCTGACCTGTAGCGGGGGCCTCCTCAAGAAGTTAGGCAGTGCTCATATTCATAAACCTATTATCTATGTCCTTAGAGAAGTACCATCCTCAGAAGGGTAGCAAAAATCATCATAAGATCCCCTACGGTATGGAATTGAAGTGTTTCAGCGAAAATGAAGTGCTCATTTCCCCCAAATCATGAAGGTGCCCTCCAGAGAGTACCTTGCTTTGATTTACTGACAGACTTGCACTTTGGCAAAGTCTGTTTGTCTTTTCTTAACCTCATATCCAGAAATCACGATTTAAAATTTGGTCAAACCTCTGCATGTCATACAAACTTCTAGCTGTCTTTACATGGTATCTTATTCCTAAGCACTTCATTCCTCAAAGTTTCAGCCTTTTCTTCATCCCCTTGCTTGATGTACCCATCAATGAAAGCACTATATATTTCAAAATTTGGTGCATATCCTTTGCCCACCATCTCAACCTGAAGTTTCAGAGCTTCTTCCATCCACCCCTCCTTACACAAGCTCTGTATCAGAAGTTCATACGTTGTCTTCCTTGGTACAATATCGTGCTTCTTTATTACAGCTCTCACGAATTCCAAGGCATCAAAAACTCCACTTTTGTCACAGAGCACCTTAGCCACTACATTTATTGTTGAACTCTCTGGCTTGAAGCCCTTTCGACACATATCCTTATACAAAACTAGTGCTGCATGGATATTCCCACTCATACAATGTCCATTTATGAGATGCTCAAGAGTAACACAAGTACATTCTACCTCATTGAAGACCATCTCCCTGAAAACCTCTTCAGCTCTCTCAACCTTTCCGACTTTGCAAAACCCCTCAATTATGGTATTATAAGCTACAATATCATGCTTCACATCCTCGCCCATCTCCTTCCAAACTTTCATGGCATTCTCCATCCTTCCATCTTCACAATACGCAGCCATTAAAATGCTATAACTATACACATTCGGAGTACAATTCTTTCCCATCATTTCCTTCCAAACCTCCTCAACCTTCTCCACTACTCCTTCTCTATGAAAAGCAACCATAAGAAAGTTAAAAGTATAAGCATTCGCTGTCACACCCTTCACCTCCCTACCACTCCATTCCTCCTTCTCACACCTAAAGATCTCCACATACATATCATAAGCAGCAAAAGGACCTCGACTTTTCGCAATCAACTCAATCAAAGAATTACAAACAACAATATGTGGGAAAATATTCTTGGAAGCCAAAATCCTCACCAATTGAACAGAAACATCAATTTTCTTAGAATCCAAATAAGCTTTTATCAACAAATCAAATACAAAAGGAGCGGAATCACAACTTCTGTAAGTTTTAACCAAGATTTCAAAAAACCGAGGTGGGTTTGATAAATCAGGTTGATGGGTGTCAGGAAATTTACGAATAGCGCATTTGATTAACTCTAGTGCTTGGGTTTTGAGGCGAGAACGGGAGAGTATGTGAATGATGGTGGCATAGGAAGAAAGAGAGTGGCAGCATATGGAGCGGTGGACTGTGAAATTGAAGAAACGGAGAGCGAGATGAGGTGTGTTGCGGAGTTGAAGAATGATTTTAGAGACTTGGGAAGGAGTGAAACCGGAAGTCGGAGGAGCTAGAGAAAGAATCTCGGACCATCGTGATTTTGAGCGATGGTGTTTGAGGATTGTTGTGGCGGCTGAGACTAAAGTTTCGTCTTCCGATAGTGGTGGAGAAGAAGCAGAAGCAGAAAGTGTGGATAATGAATGTTTGGTTAATGCGATTGAGAGAACAGCGCGTCTTGTAAGAGATGAAACCATTGCCATTGATAAACCCTATTTGCAGTTCCATTCAGGCATTTTGTCGAACATCTTCTGTTCCAAAATATTCGGGAAAACTTTGGTGATAATAAAAAGAAAATAACAAAACGGTCCGATATGTTTGAGGTAGGTAAAGAGTAGCTCCTTAAATATTTAAAATTTAAATTCTTTACGGGTTAATATATTAAATTTAACAAACTAAAAATTGTTGAGTGACGAATTCAGAAATTTTACTCAGGATTTGATTTTTGGAAATATTTGATTTCTTTTATTGACAAGGGATTTCCGCAGAAGGAAAATTCATTGATTTCACTGGCAAAGAGTTTCGAACTTAGACCTCCAACTCTTTGGGTGCACATAGGGTAAAAACTTCGATCCTATGCAATAACTTGGAAATCACATAGAAAAAGTAACCCGCAAACCCGGTGCAATGAGCTCGATCCAAAAGACAAATTTCTTACTTTCGCTGGGAAGAAATTTCGAACTTATCTCTGACATGAAAATTCATGTACCAAGCTCAGGTCACTTTGGATTAAATTTACCGTTTCAATATTTTCTTAAAAATATATTTCTAGATAAGTAATTCATAGTGAGAGATTGAGCTAGGCTAGTGGTTGTTCCCGAAATTAAATGAAACAAAAAAGGAGAAGCAAAAAAAAATGATCACAATGAGGCTCAAAATGTAAACAAAGTGGCCAATTTTTATACTTTACTTGGGGGGGATGGTAGGACTAATATTTGGAGGTTGATTTGGAATTTTTTCAACCAATTGAAGAATACGGGTGGATGACCAGATAGATAAAGCTGGTTCAAGCTAGTTATTACACAAAATTCAGAGATAATTTTGATCATTTTCTCTTCTTTTATTAAAATTATTCAATTCAAAGGATAAGCAATTCTAAAGCATAGAAGAAAATCATTAATATTAGTACACTAATATAGTTATATTTTAAAAAGTACTCCACTCTTACAAAATAATATAGCTCACTTATAAAATAGCTACTATGTCAATCCTAAACTCCTAGTTACCTGAACCATAATTGAAAAAACAACATTTATTTATATTAATTATTAATATAACATGACTCAAAAGATAAAACATGATAACCATGTCTATAACTTGTACAAAATCAAAGGAGCACCAAATTGAGGTTGAAGCATTAATGGATGAGGAGCATGAGAATAAGATGAAGAGAGTTCAAATGCATAGTGTTTAAGTATCATAGCCATTGCCATTTTTGCCTCTAACATAGCAAAGTTTTGTCCAATGCATATTCTAGGACCCCAACCAAATGGAAAAAACACAAGTTGTCCTTTTGTTGCTTTTAATATTCCATCACCAAACCTCTCTGGATTGAATTCCATTGCATCATCTCCCCATACTTTAGTGTCATGTTGCAACAATATTGTTGGTAACAAAAGTTGCACACCACCTGGTAAACACAAATTTCCTAACTTTGTTTTTGTTTTTACCATTCTAGTCATCATATATCCTGCTGGATATAATCGTAAGACTTCGTTTAAGATCATAGTCACCTATAAAGAATAAATTCAAATTTTGATTAATTGAAAGATTAAATGTATATGTCACGAATAATCACTCAATTTTTATTTTATTGCACCAAGTTTATTTGTTGTAATGAAAGAGTCACTCACTTTTCCCAAGTATTACGGAAAGTGATTAATAATTTTCTTATAACAAAATAGTCACTCAATCTGAAGTATCATAAGAAATTACTATTACCTTTCTATGATACTTAGTTGAGTGATATTTTTGTTATAAAAATTAGTTCAGTGACTTTTTGTGGTACTTAAGTAAAGTAGAGCTACTCTTTCGTTACAAAGAGAGTACTTTACTGGCTTTAGTGAAATAAAATGAAAGTTGATAGACGATTTATAAAATTAACCCAAAGGTATGGTTTCATCATGAGTGAAGTGAAAATTATGAAAGATCGGAGTTTAAATACCAATTGAAAATGATTTTTTTTTAAAAAATACGTGCAAACTGACTCTGAACACTTTCATAATAACAAAAGTTTAAAATAATGGAGTATGTAGGTAATACTTACTACTTTTAGTTGATTCAACTTGTCATAGTCAACTTCATTACTCCCAAACACTTGTAAAACTTCTTCTCTAGCTCTATCTTGCCAATTAGGATGTTGGCTTAGTAAAATCATTGTCCATACAAGTAAAGTTGAAGTAGTCTCTTGGCCAGCAAAATAGAATAATTTACATTCTTCAATCACCTCATCAATGCTCATACCGAATTTCTTATTCCCGTGTTGTTGAATTTCTTTTAAATTGGATGACAATAATATACCCAATAAATCATCATGTGATTCTCCATCTTCAATCATCCTCATTCTTTTATTGATAACTTCTAATATAAGTGTTCTTACTTCATTGAAGATTTGCTTCATTCTTTTGTTCCTTTTAGTTGGCAAAAATCTACAATTTCATCAAATTTAATTAGTACAAAGTTGCAAACAAGAAAAGTACTCTAGTGGTTTTTTTGGTTAGAAAAAAGATAATTCAACTTATTGGCTATTTAACTTTGTAACTCTTTTGATACGAGGGATGCAACACGAGAACTTTAGAAGAGCTATTATATATTCTAGTTCTATATAACTCAAGCCCACTTAGTTTCAGAGTTTTGATAAATTCTAATGCATTGGTGTTATTATGATCGCATCTACACAATGTGTTATTCAAGAACTTTCTTTTCTTGAATCAAGGTTTCACCTTTTGATTGATGTATCTTTAGACTTCAAATATTTTCAATTAAAAGTTACTCGTATTAAAATTTTCCAAACCAACCCTATTAATGGAGACCAAATCTTTGAACTTAAAAGATCATCAAATAAAGTTTATAAATAAGTTCATGTGTTTGTTAAATATGATGTTGAGAATGAATCTCAATTACTTTCAGGATTCATAAATCAATTTGGAAAATCATAACACTAGTACTAGAAGATTATCTAACATGAATATTTATTATAAAATACATAAAGAAATAAATAACTTTACCTCCATCCTGGAATATATATTGTGCGTGACACTTTTAAAATTAGTTGAATTTGTTCTTTTTGAAGTTCAAAAATCTTTATTCCTTCTTCATAGCTACTACCAAAAGCAGTTCTTGAAATTGCATCACTTGTCAAAGTTTGTAGATATGGCAACACATCTATCTCTGATCCTTCTCTAGACACAATTTTCTCCCATTTGCTCAACATCTCATTACCAGTCAATTTAAATGCAGGTAGCATATGCTGCATATTTACAATAATAATTCAAGCTTAAGTTTATATACATTACAAACATATATATATATATATATATATATATATATATATATATATATAT
>NC_028646.1:62867861-62869822 GCF_001406875.1 Solanum pennellii
TATATTGTAAGATCACAAATAATTTATAATCTTAAAAATAAAATTTAAAATAGAGTATCCAATAAACAGAAAACATTTGATAGTATGAAAAACTTAAGTAGTCCATTTTATCTATATAGAAAAATAGCTCAAAAGGGTCCTGGGCTCACAGAAGTCGGCCCAAGGTCATTAGTCCATTTTTGTTTCTTTATTTTTTAAAAAAAGAAAAAAAACTAATTTTTCATTTGCTAAGTTTTTTAAATTTTTTCAAAATCTTTTCATATTATCAATATTGTATAAATGGTGCTAAAAACAAGTATATATGATGTACAAATAGTTATGTAGTGTATATGTAATGTATCAATATAAGTAGTTATCTAATGTATATGTAATGTATCAGTATTGCAAAAATAGTGTGTAAACATGAATATGTAATGTGCAAATAGTCATATTGTGTATATGTAATATATCAATATTGTATTTTGTATAAAATACTTTAAATTTTTTTTTGTGCAGATAGTGTATTTTGTATATTGTATAAGTAGTGCAAATATTTTTTTTCTCAATGGATAGTTTGTATACATGATTTATAGTCACAGAAATGATCAAAACTATTTTAAATTGCAAACTTTAAAAATCTTTTATTAAAATTATATGTCAAGTCAGACAATATCAAATAAACTTAAACTAAGTGAATTATTAGAAAATTAAAAAAAGAATATGAGGTAAGTTTGATAGTAGTAAAACCTTCAACTTGTCAAGGTGAAAAGCAGGATTGAGAAGCCTTCTATGTACAGCCCATTTATCTGCCTCATAGTCTGCAATTCCAGTTGCTAATAATTTGGTGAGTGGATTGCCACCTGGCTTCTGAAACACATAATTCTTCATCATCACCTCCTTTATAACTTCTGGATCCATGATCACCACTGCTGGTCTTGGCCCAAACCACACAAAACAATTCTTACCTACATATTCAAGTGGAATCATCATATCGTATTAGTTTAGAAGCTAATTATTTAGATAAATTTTAGAATTTCATATTATGTATCTTATTAGATTTCGATGTTTTCGAATAAGTACAAAATATATGTATCTTGAATACATGAGGTCATAATTTGGTGCAATTATTACATCATAGTAGATTCGCATATATATATATATAAACAAATCTCACTCGCTCTCCACTCTTCATATATTTGGTATCTCATATACATGCAAATCAAACCAAATACATGTATATAGTGTGTATCTAATGTAATTCACATGTATTTGAGATATATGTGAAGCTCGTCCCCTCTTTTCCTATTTTTTTTGTGTATCTGATAGCAAAAATATATGTATTTAAGTATATTTTTTTAAAATATATTATAAAGGACTCTTAATTAATAGTAAAATATGTAATATTTCAAATATAGATAATATTAGTATATATAATAGTGAATTGTGTCTAACTATGCAATTTTCCATATTATTTTCACATTTTTATGAGATACCTAAATCCACCACCATGCTTAGCTTAGGCAGGTTCAAAATTTAATTATAAATTATTATGATAATTTTAAATTAATATATAATAATAATTGAGTAAGTTTGTTCCTACAAAGTATAATTTTGATCAAGTGATAGAAACACTAATATATGATGTGAATATGAGACACCAATATCAAGAGTTTAAATTTTATTACGTATAGATAAAAAGTATTTATTGATATTAGATAATTTGAGTGTTTTAAGTTATCTATGTCATTAAAATATAAATAGTTTTATACCATTAAGTTATGAAAAAAAAATCTACTAGTAAACATTTCTAAAATGTAAAATTTATAATCTTAAAACTAAGACAAATTATAAAGTGATTTGGTGGCTTAAAAAATCTTAATATTAACGGTATATATAAATTAAACTCATAATTTGACTTTTCTATATACTGAAAAAGGAAAAAACTTATTCGCACTGAGTGCATAAAATGGGGGGGGGGGGGG
>NC_028646.1:62870416-62890059 GCF_001406875.1 Solanum pennellii
GAGGGGACGGGAATAGGGATAAGGTAGAGTA
Source organism: Solanum pennellii (assembly GCF_001406875.1). Taxonomy (NCBI): domain Eukaryota; kingdom Viridiplantae; phylum Streptophyta; class Magnoliopsida; order Solanales; family Solanaceae; genus Solanum; species Solanum pennellii. Next base: position 62,870,448 of record NC_028646.1, read on the forward strand.
CCTCCCTAGACAATGATCGATATCTCAGAAACACACCTTAATTAAATTAAGGTCCTATTACCCCTTAACTCATTTTTTTTGTAATTTTGTACACCTTTTTGGATTACGTGACATCCAAATATATCCACCCCTACACTGCGTGGAGTTGCTGGGTGTGTCACATAAATCAAAAGATGTACAATAGTATATATAAAATAAGTTCAGGATAATAAAACCTTAATTTAGTTAAGATGTGTCTGTGAGATTTCAATCATAGTCTACGGAGTTAGTGCCTTCTCCCAAAAAAATAATAATTAGAATTGTGAAATCATACCATAGTTTGTGATGATTTTGTGTATGAATGGGTTAACTCTTGGCCAAATCGTGTCATGGGAGAAATTAACAGGCTTGGACCAAGCTTCTTCACCCATCTTGCTCATCTCTTTCATATCCCCAAACAAAAACTTATAAGTATTACCTTTGAAACCTTGTTGTCTTAGTTGTTTCTCCAAATATTTTGGTTTCAACCACACATAATTCAAGATTCTCCATGCCCATCTTAATACAAAAATAATTGCAAATGAAAATATTGCAAGCTTAAAATTGTATGGTATCTCCATATTGAAAGCCTTATCTTACACTCACTAGCACACAATACTATGTGGTGTATATATATCTAATAATAATTGTAGTACTTATATGATCGTATATATAGACTATCATAAGTAGAACTATTCCCTCCGTCTATTTTTATTTGTCATGGTTTCTTTTTTAGAGTCAAACAATAAAAATTTTGAACTAACATTTTATGATGTATTTTTTTGTCATGTTGATATGCAAAAAAATTGCAATATATATACTCTTTGTATAGTTTTTGAATATCTAAATTTTTTGTTTAACTATCAAATTATAATAATCTAATTTAACATTGAAAATTAGTCAAATTAACTTTCGAAAAGCGCAACATGACAAATAAAAGTGGACAGAAGAAGTATAACATTAGGTACGAGTCCAGATAAATTTAGTAACTTTTATATTTAATTAAAATTTTATTAAATAGTGAAGAAATATTTTAATTGTAAATTAGTAATTCAAACGAGCTATAAATTTTAAATTTTGATTCCGTCTCATTAAACTATGATAGTTGAGGAGAAAAAAGTGAATTTTAAAATTAAAAGACTTAACGACCAAGAAAATTTGTAAGGCCTTGGTGACCAAGAAAATTAAAAATCAAACGAAATTAGCACACGTCTTTGAAAGTTAAAAGAAGGTTCGTATATTTCACGTAATTTTCTTCTTGCTCTCTCTTTCTCATGATTAAGACAATTTGACTTGTTATACTTAATTAAATCTATTTTTATTTTATTGAAAAGGAAATTACTTGTAAATTTGTTCGTAATTTGTGCAAACCACTTCTTTTATCCTAAATTATTTATGATATTTTTTCTTTGAAAAAAAGTTAAACAAAATGAATTTAAATAACAGGCAACTAGTAACGCAGGAAAAAATTTGAAATGTATGATTTGATAACTCAACCGGATTATTATATTACTATGACCCTGAATCTCTCTCTTATTTGAATTATATATTATACATCAAGCATATCGCTGTCTAATGTTACATTTATTATTATTCTTAGTAAACTTAGCGTAGTAATACATGATTCTCAAAATTATTTGTCACTTCCTGACTGGATTAAGTAAAACAATTACTATCCAATTGGAGAATAACCATAGATTAATATAACAGAAAGTTGTATATATTAATATGACTTCATATTATATTCGATCAATAAGAATTACTCAAAAATCATATCGAGTTATCGTGATTTTAAGGGAAAATGCGTAAGATCCCCCTAAACTATGACCAAAATTTTAGAGACATACCTTAACTAAAGTAAGGTCCTATTACCCCCTGAACTTTTTTTTTTTGGTAATTTTGAACACCTTTTGTCTTACGTTGCAAACTCCGTGACTCCACAAAATTGAGGTGAGTGGGAGATATTTGGATGCCACGTAAGCCAAAAAGGTGCACAAAATTATATAAAAAATAAGTTCATGGGGTAATAGAACATTAATTTAGTTAAGGTGTGACATAATCTAGGGTGTATATGTGCATTTACCCTGATTGATCAAAGTCATGACAACTAAAAATATACTTATGTCATGCTATGTTCAATTTAGTCTTCATAGCCAACTAAAAAGTAAAATTAAAATTATCACACATAACTAGAAATCCCATTGCAGCTCTAGTTGATCATATACATGTGTTTGCTCTTTTCATTTGCTAAGACAAAGTGCAGAAAGGAAAAAAAAAAACGGAAACCTTTTCAGTTTTTAATCTGGTACATCACAAAACTCATTCATTACAATGACAGTTGAATCACACATTATATTACATGAACTCGATTGACTATGTACAGATGCAACATATTAGATAATCGTGTATTTATACATCCAGTACAAGTACATGCAGTTTTAATGTTGACACAAAGTATATGTCACACTTGTGGATACTGCTGTGGCTAGCTAAAGCTATTTTTCACTTCTCAGATTAGCAGCTCAAAAACCATCTGCTAAACTGTGCATTGTTTCGCGTCTGCTCTCAAACCTGTTTCAGCTAAGGTAGCTAAAATTGTATCTTGAACTATATACTTTTGACTAACTTCTTCTGTAAATTCATTTGTCTTTCATTCAAAACCTTTGATAGTGAGTTTGATCAGAAGGATACGACAGGCTCAAGCAATTCATGTGAAATTAGGTAACGGAAAGTGAAGTTGTGAGGAGTCCACTCAATTTTCTTCCATAACTTCCCCTGATATTTTCTTGTAAAATGTTCAGGCAGCGCGAGCTCTATCATTTCCTTCAAGCCAGAAGGGCACAAATCGACCTCCTTCACATAAGATTCCACATTCTTGGGGAGAACTAGTTTTTGTTCCTTGTGTACACTTGTGTTTGTTTGAAGGTACTCTTCTTTAGCCACTTCAAGCTCCTGGAACACTTTCTTAGGCGTGTATAACCGTAGCTGGACATATTTCATTGAATGAGAAGCCAAACAAAACAAGACAAGTATAAAAGCAGATAACTTAAATAACTCAATTATGTGACAAGATTGTAAATGATATCTATAGTTATGTTCAAATTATTGAAAGATAGATAATAATATAGCTAGCTCAACTAATCTGCGTGTACCAGGGCATCAGAATGGCTTCCTGAGCATAGAGCAAAACGTAGACGAGGGTCTGGATGCTCTATTGCATATCCTTTTCTTGCATCTCCAGTCTTAAACTTTTGTTTTGGGAAGAACAATGATTGAATCCACTACATGCAAAATTTAGTTTAATAACCCTCTTTGAGAACATATACACAGTGACTAGCTAGAGTAGTTAAAACTCCTTATTGAAGATACGATTCACGAGTCAGCTAACAAATGAACAATCTATTATGCATGAAGCAGAGGAAATCAGGGGACTGAATCCAAGTACAAAAGCAAGAATGTGATATACCTGACCAGGACGGGGCAATCGACATCCAAGTATAGAACTCTGAATCATCTCCACACTTACTGTATTCCCTCCAATGTTATAAGCAGCCTGAAACATATAATTTTCCAAGTTATAACCACCTCAGTAACACACAACTTTTTCACATATATGAGGCTGTTATGACCTTGAGAAGTTGAGATACTCTCTTGAGAGTACTCCGTGGAATCTCATAAACCAAGAACGCCTGAAATATATAAATGCTCGTTAATTAGTAACTTTGATATGCTGTAAAAGATCTTCATAGAACTTGAAGTTAGATATGTTATTACATGCATCACTAGTGCATTGTGGACATTAATCCAGAAAGCTAGCTTCTCGTCATGCCTCATTTTTCTAGGATCAACTTCCTTCAACTTCGAGACAAGATACCTGTATCGACAAGTTGAATACCTTTCAGTACTTACAAAACTCAACAAGCTTACTCAAACACTTTCTATTACATATGTTCAATTACGGAGATCCAGTTTCGACAAGCAATTATATCATTAGGTTAATCATCCAGATCACTTTACAGATATAACATGTTTTTAGTACTAATTCTTTTTTTGAGAAGAGGAAAATGCAGACTACAATTTGAGGTAGTATAACTGACCTAAAATGTTGTAACATACGGTCCACACCATCTAAGCTCCGTTTATCTCGACAGAGCCCTTGTACTTCAGTCATTGTGACAAAAGATCGACTAAATTCTCTTGTCTCTTTGATGTGAAAAGGATTATTCAGTGTTGAATTAGATGAACTTTCTTCACATTGTAAAATCCCTATATCATTCTGACCTTGTTGAACTGATGATGATGATGATAATGAAATTGGAGAGAATGGGTAATCATAGCTGAACAAAGGGGGATCAGCAATCTGAACATATATGGCTGAAATACACTTGATCATTTCTTCAGACAGTTGATTTGGGGCATGATGAAAATGATTCGAAGAGCCATTAACAAAATGATCTGCCGCTGTCCAATTTGAAGTGGATACCTGAGCATGCTGGTTGCAATTACATCATCCAATTTGGCATGGTTAGTTGCATCACAAATAGATGTCTAACTCTACCTCAAAAGCTAGCTTACCATTGTGAAAAACAGAGTGCGTTACTTACCTCGAGCATGGATAAAGGCAAAGAATGGTATGAATCTAGAGCATCAGCAAGAACTCCAACTAGAGGTGAAGGCTTGAAAGAAGCAGCAACAGCAGTGTGAGAGAGTGATGAATGGCATCTTACAATTGAAGTGTCAACTAAACTTGGATCTCCTGATCCTTCTACTGGTGGCATAGAAGGACTCGTATTAGTTATTTTATTTTCATAGATGATGATGTTGTCGTGCTTCTTCACTTCTTTTGTTTTTGTTGCGTCATTCAGTGATTGTAAGCGCTTAGCAAATGTTTTTCGATACATGGATAAAAGATACTTCTCTAAATACATAATTTCCAGCTCCAGAAGAGCAACTTCCTTAATTAGATCTTCATGATGAGCAGAATTATGAAGTTCAGTGCCAGCTCCTGGTAATTGTGTTTTGAGATCTTCATAACTCTTGTGTAGCCCCATTAACTCAAAAATAAGGTACAATTTTTCTTTGATCAAAACTTGTATATAATAGCAAAGATGTTCAATTAATGCTGTAGCATTCCATCTGCCAATCAATGTTGTTGCAAACAAAGTGGATGTTATCATTGTTTTTAAAACAACCTTTTTCTCCCTCTCCTTTAATAAAGCTAGAGTTGAATTTCAGCGCAACTATTCTATTCTGAAATAGTGTTCACTAAGCTACCACTTTTTTTTTTTTTGGTTGTTGTATATGTTGCTTGGACTCTTTAGAAACTCTGGTATATGGTGTGAGGTATAAAGTATAATAATACCAGGATAATATGTAGGATTGTTATATTTTGTGTTTAGTTAGAGGTATTAAGCAATTGTTGGATTATTTATCTCACCAAATTTTACCTTAGTGATGGAATAAGTTATCACATATACATATATAGTAAAATAATTTATTTCGAGATAAGTTGTTCTCAACCAAACGAACCATAGACTGTATTGTTGGAGCATGGTTGGATCTAAGGGCGCAAGGAATTCATATGAATCTCATTCCTCATAAAATTACATTTTTTATATGGAAAAATCTTTTGGGCAAAAAATTTTGGTCAGAACGAAATATTTTCTTTGTAATTTTACTTTTTTAAAATATTTTTACCCTTTTTCTTTAATAACTTTTACTAAAAAATGAAAAAAACTTCGATTTATTGTTTTCTTTAAAAAAATATTATAATTTTTAAAATTTTCTTTTTCTGGCCATTTAGCACTTCTCTTTTTATATATAAGAATAAAGCTATTTTGTCTTGCATATAGTAAGTACTGATTTTCTTTGATCTTTTTTTGTTTTTTTTAATCTTATTTTGTATTTTTTTTTAATTTTGTGAATAAATTCATTGAAAATTCTAACTCGGTCAATAAGCCTCGCAATATTTCCTCAAATACTTAGTTGAATGGGTAATATTTGTCCTACTTATTTGTTAGTGACATTAATTGATATCAAAGTTTATGGAGAGGTGTCTTTTTCTTATCAAAGTTAAAGAGCTTGTTTTTTTCTCTCTTCAAAATCAATCATTTTAAATATAACCAACATATTTATTAAATTGAAAGACCCCTCCCAACACGCAAGATAGATGTGACTCGTGAGTCCATTCTAAATTTGTAAAAATATTTCGATTTATTCAATTAAATAATTATTTTCAATTCTTAAAAAAAAGTTATGTTAAACCAAATAATTATTTTCTAGTGTTTGTAAATAATTAATTAAGGGAGCGTCGCTCTTTCGTGGTTCTCTTAAAAAGTAGTAGAGCCTTTGTCGTGTGCCCTTTTTCCCTTTTGCAAAGGTGGGAGATTAATTTTAATTAATTTGCATTAAAACTTAATTAGTGGTGAGCTTTTTAGCTAAAAAAAAAAACTATAATCACCAAATTAAGGACTAGTTTTTATCTTGCACGTTGACACATCATCTTCGAATGTTCAACTTTTTCATTGTCTTTGCATCATGCACATACGTATATAAGTAAATCAAAATTTATATATATCCCAAAAGTCGTGAATCTAATCGTGCTCAACACTTGATGACTTATACTTAAAATTTTAAATTCATCTCTCTCAAGAATCATATAAATTCATCGATCAACTTATCCTCATTTATTAATGTAGTGAAAAATAAAATAATCTATACAATTTTAATTTGTTAACTACAATTACTAATATAAATAATAGATATAGAGGCTTTATTTATTTTCCTTTTTCAACGTAGCTCCTAATTAGGATAAATGAAAGTAGGAGGGTCATATCATATGTTATGAGTGTAGAGGCTTTTTGGCTTTAGTAGCACTAAGAAGAAGAGAAATTAATAGAAAGATGGTGAGTGTCACCTCAAAAGAAATGCCCAAAGCAAAAGCCAAAAGGAATACAAGGAGACACACAAATGAGTATTTTCTTGCTTTTACTCATCCACCCTGCCCTAACCCATTAAAAATTTAATTGATTTGGTGTTAAAAATTGAAAATATTTTTTTTGTTTTACAAATTTTGAAATCAATTGAAGTGGAATTTCATAATTTTATGGGCAAACGTACTTTTCGGAGTCAAACTCTAAAAAAATGTAAATTTTTATAATTGAACACCTTATAATGGTAAGAGCGAAAATTATATTTCATGAATTTTTTTTTATAGAAAATAGTTTTTAGGAATATAACTGAGTTTCTTACTTCTTTTTTTCTTGAGATAGTATGTGCAAGTAACATACTCCTTAGACAAATATTATGAAAGGTAAGGATGAGGATAAAGACACGACAAATCCAAATTTTAAATTTGTGAGTACAAGCTTATTTATTCTAAAAATTTTAAGTTTATAAGATAGAAATAGATTCAAATCTTAAAAAATGGGAATACTGTCTTTTATGAAAATTATGGATTACTTATTTTTCTATTACTAAAAGAGATTTTTTTTATTACTAAATGAATCAAATAGTAATGCACAAGTATCCCCTCAACCTATGTCCAAAATATCAAAGACACACTTATACTATACTAAGGTCCTATTACCCCCCTGAACTTATTTTATTAATAATTTTCTACCATTTCTCGGCCTACGTGGAACTATCTTGTGGGTCCAACGCTGGTTGACTTTTTTTTCAACCATAAATTATTATATAGTACACGTAACATGAATCTATAAGGCCATTGATCATTACTTGAGTTAATTATACTTGATCGAATCTCTATTCGAATTTGTTAGTCAAAAGCTCAAGCCGTACTGTAGAGTTCCCTTTTTGAGTTGAGTCTTTCATCTAATAAGCATCTAATAAAGAAATCTTGTGCTATGTACAAAAAATGTGATGAATTTCTTGATTGAGAATGATGATATGAATGTTGAGTCGATCTTGACTTTAGACTTTAGGAGCAGCTTCAGGAACAGATTCTGCGACGTGTTCCTTTGTGATACAAGGCTGGTTCATATTATCTGCGACGTGTTCCTTTGAGATACAATGCTGGTTCATATTATCATTCTCAACACCACCCCTCAAGTTGGAGGGAGGAGAAACGAGACGCAACTTGCCTAGAATCGTATGGTGTGAAGGTCCAGATAAGGGCTTGGTGAGAAGATCGGCAAGCTGTGATGAGGCAGGAACATAAGAAAGAGAGATCAAACCAGCAGGAAATTGTTGTCTAACGAAGTGACAGTCAAGTTCTACGTGTTTCGTTCGTTCATGGAAAACTGGGTTCTTGGCTATTTGTATAGCTGCTTGGCTATCAGAATGAACAGGAACAAGCAGTGTTGGAGGAACACCTAAATCATGAAGAAGACGATTAAGCCATGTTAGTTCAGCCACCATATATCTCATGGAACAATATTCAGCTTCTGCAGATGATAAGGAAACAACGTGTAGTTTCTTGGATTTCCAAGAGATAGGTGAGCTACCAAGAATAATATGAAACCCACTGACGGATCGTCGTGAATCAATACAAGATCCCCAATCCGTATCACAATAAGCAAAAAGAGAAACAGAAGGTTCTGCAGTAAAGAATAAACCTTGACCAGGATGGAGTCTAAGGTAACAAACCACATGTAGAGCAGCAGCAAAGTGTGGAAGACGAGGCTTTTGCATGAACTGAGATAAATGTTGGACAACATATAAGAGATCAGGTCTAGTATGAGTAAGATAATTAAGTTTACCAATTAGTCTACGATATGCAGTAGGATATGCAAGGAGTTCACCGGAATGAGCAGAAAGCTTAATAAAAGGAACCAATGGTGAAGAGGCAAGAGGTAAATGGTTACAGTCGAATTCAGATAGGAGTTCGAGAGAAAACTTTCGTTGAGTGACAATCAAGCCTTGAGTTTCCCTGAATACTTCAAGACCTAAGAAGTAGTGAAAAAATCCCAAATCCGTTACCTTAAATTCAGCATCAAGGAATAATTTCAGTTGGGTGATGTTGGTAGCATAATCACTTGTGATAACAATGTCATCCACATAAATGGTGATGACAGTGAGAAGACCATCTGAATGTTTGAAGAATAAAGAGTAATCTTTGAGTGAGGAAATAAATCCTTTGAATTGTAAAGCAACTGACAATCTCGCAAACCATTGTCGAGAAATTCGACGCAGACCATAGAGTGATTTTTTAAGTCGACATACATGAGAAGGACCAGGTGCATCCAGTCCTGCAGGAAATTTCATGTATACCTCTTCATTGAGGTCTCCATGAAGAAATGCATTATTGACGTTTAGTTGATAAAGAGGCCAATTCTTCTTGGCAGCATTGGCTAAAATACAATGAAACGTTGTCATCTTCACAACATGTGAATAGGTTTCAGTAAAGTCTATCCCAGCTCTTTGAATGTCACCACGGACCACCAGTCGTGCCTTAAGTCTTTCAATACTTCCATTAGACTTAAGTTTCACCTTATAGACCCATTTACATGGTAGAGCCTTCTTGCCTTTAGGTAATTCAACGACATCCCAAGTTTTGTTGGCAATCAAGGCCTTGATTTCATCATCCATAGCCACCTGCCAACCTGGGTTCAAAATAGCCTGTGCATATCCAGTAGGTTCAACAATGGGGGAAAAAGAATTGACCGTTTGTTGGTTAGCAGAAGATAAGGCTGCAAAAGGAAAGATTTATGGATGGATAGGAGGAGAGAAACAAGAAGAAGTAAGATCTGTGAGGTAGACATTATTGCAATAATAATCACGCAAATAACCAGGGTGTTTGTGAGTTCTAGAAGATCTTCTAGGTGAATCCATGATCACAGGAGAAGGAACGGGTTGAATGGAACTGGTTGGTGAACCAGGTTCATGAGAGGGAGAACTGGGAGAGTGAATATCATTTGGAGGAGTGGTGATAATAGATTCCTGAGGTGGAGTAGGATGAGAACAAGGAGGTTCATATATTGGAAGAGAGGGAGAAGTGGAAAATATAGGAGGGCAAGAGGAACTGGATTTGAAAGGAAAAATAGATTTTATGAAAATGAACATCCCTTGACACGAACATCTTTTTAGTATCCAAAGATAAGAGTTTGTATCCCTTTTGTCCAGTAGGATACTCCAAGAAAACACAAGGAACTTCTCTAGGTGAGAATTTTGATCTATTTTGAGTTAAAGTGGAAGCATAACAAAGACACCCAAAAGTCTTAAGGAACTGGTACTTAGGAGGAGAACCAAACAAAACTTCATGAGGTGTTATACCGTTGAGAACTCTAGAGGGAAACCTGTTAATTAAGAAAGTGGCAGTGAGTAAACATTCACCCCAATAGCAAATAGAAACATTAGATTGAAACAATAATGATCTAGAGGTTTCTAAAAGGTGTCTATGTTTTCTTTCCACAACTCCATTTTGTTATGGAGTGGAAATACAAGACGTTTGCTGTAAAATTCCCTAAGATAGAAGAAATTTAGATGCAATGGTTCCCTTCCCCAATTCTAGAGCATTGTCAGATCTGATGGACTTTACTTTGTTGTTAAATTGTCTTGGACCATGAAAATAAAGTGTTTTAACATTGGAAGGCATTAGACTTGCTACCCAAAAGATAGGTCCAAGTAGCTCTACTATAGTCATCTACTATGGTGAGAAAATACTTGAATCCATTGTAAGTTGCATTTTTATAGGGTCCCCATGTGTCAATGTGAATTAACTCGAATACTGTTTTGATTTTGATAACACTTATAGGAAAAGACAATTTAGTTTGCCTAGCTAGAGGGCAAACATCACACACATAATTAGATTCAGGTTTAAAAGAACTAGACAATTTGTTCATTGATGAAACAAGGAGATGCCCCAACCTTACATGCCATAAGTGAAAAACAGAATTATCCTTACTAGATAATGAATTATAAGAGGGAAAACTATGACTAGAAAAAGAAACTTCAACTTTCTTGGAGTGACTTGGAGACTTGATGCTGGAAGAGAACATTTGATAGAGACCATTCTTAGCTTCACCAAGAACCAGAGGCGCCTGCAAAACACATTTAGTTTATGAGAAACTAATGAAATAATTCAATTGTATGCACATCTTATACACAGACAGAAGGTTTAAATTGAATGAGGGAATATAAAGAACATCATGAATGAATAGATCAGGAAGTATACCAACAGTTCCTGAATGAGTGACTCTCACATTAGAGGAATTAGGCAAAGTAACATTGATGAATTGAGAAAGATACTTAAGAGTATGAAACACATTTTAATCAGAACACATGTGTTGAGAAGCACCCGAATCTAAAATCCAGGGCTTAGAGTTGAATTAAAGTAAGCATTTCATAGAAGAGTTACCAGCATAAGCAGCCATTGCACTTTGGTCAACAGGGTTAGCATATGGTTGAGTGATCTTAGCCTGGTTCAACAGATGAACTAGCTGTAAACCTGTTCCTGAGTCAATTGATTCCAGAAATTCCTGCAAATTAGGAAGAGTATTGGGAAAGCAAGGTAAATCAGATGGCAGCACAACATTGCTCCTGATAGCATTTGGATATCTCTTGCTCTTTGTGAACTTAAAATCACTGGGAAAACCAATGATTCTATAACACTTGTCAACAGTATGTCCAACTTTCATGCAATGGGAACAAATCAAGGATGAATTACCCTTTTTACTTTTATATTCAGGTGTCTGAGACCTGTTCCCATGTGCAGGATATTGAGGTGGTGCATTCCCATCAGCCACCAAATAAGATGAATTGTTTCCTGCAGGGTAAGAAGAAACAAATATCTCTCTTTGTTTCTCATCTTGAATGAGAAGAGAGTAGGCAAGACTAACAGAGGGTAAGGGAGAAATCATAAGGATGTCGCTTCTTACTGAAGCATAAGCCTCACTCAATCCCATAAGAAACTGAATGAGTCTTTCATCTTGTTGTGCCCTCATCATTTTCTCCTTTTCACCACAATCACAAGCGCACGAACAAATGCCCTTTGTGTTCAAGGTATCAAGTTCATCCCATAACATCTTGATTTTGGTATAGTAAGCTGTAATGTTGAGTGATCCTTGAGAGAAATCACTCATCTTTTTTTGCAGGTGAAAGAGCTGAGCTCCATTTGATTGCCCAAACCTGATTTCGAGATCATTCCAGAGTTCCTCAGTTGTTTCGCAGTAGAGTACACTATCAGCAATGTCTCTAGAGAGTGAATTCAACAACCAGCTGGTGACCATGTCGTTGCACCTGTTCCATGACTGCAGATCTGAACTGCTTGGGGCAGGACTTTTGCAACCTCTATTTTAGTGAACCCCAACTTGTTCTTAGCTGAGAGAGCAATGAGCGTGGATCTTCTTCATCCTCCATACCCTTTTACTTCAAAAATGGAGTTCACCAAGGACATTCCTGGTGAGTTAGAAGGATGAAGAAAATAAGATTTGCTTTGATCCATAATTTTGGATACAACAACAGATGGAGAACTTGACTTAGTTGCAGAATTCGTCATTGAAGATTTGGATAATGAGGGATCTTCAATGCTCTGATACCATATAGAAATTGAAAGAGAAATGAAGATGAGATGTGGGAAAATTTTCTGAGTGATTTTTATTGAAGAAAGAACAACTATTTATGCTATTACAAAATGGCAAAGATGTAAAATAATCTAAAAGACTAACAAACTCCTAACGAACTTTACACACCTATACAATTTCTAGAAGAAACATCTAATGAGCATCGAATTAAGGAATCTTGTACTATGTACAAAAAATGTGATGAAGTTCTTGATTGAGAATGATGATATGAATGTTGGTCGATCTTGACTTTAGACTTTAGAAGCAACTTCAGGAGCAGGTTCTGCGACGTCTTCCTTTGTAATACAAGGTTGGTTTATATTATCTGGGACATGTTCCTTTGTGATACAATGCTGGTTCATATTATCATTCTTAACATATTAAATTAAATTAAAATAAATAAATTAAAACGGAAGAAATAACACTCTTGCTAGATAAGTTTGATACGTATACTTGGTTTGGTTTAGAGTATAACAAATATCGCGTGTGGGCTGATTTATGCCTTTGGTCAAATCCTCTCCTGTTGATCACTTTTACAAATGTTTTTTAATGTTAAAGAATATTTTATATAATTAATTAATTGATTTGGAACTTTTAGGGAAAAGAGAACAAGAAAGGAAGAAAATAAAACTTCTTCCTCTATGAGATTTTATTAGCTTGAATTATGAGTATTATTTTACTGTTTAATCGCGCAACAAGCATATATTTTAAAGAAAAATAGAGAGCTTATAGTTGAAGGGAAGGGAATTAGGATCCTGTTTCAATACTTCCTTTAATTTAATGTATGTGATAGTAATTTAATGATATAATATTTAAGAAAATAAAAAATGTTTTAAAACTTATAGTTTAAAATAAATCACATTAAATATTTGTGTTGTTTTATCTAAAATTTAATTATTATCATTAAATATTAAAAATAAATGTTATTGCTTAGACTACTTAAAAATCAAAGTAAGTTATATAAATTGAGATAGATGGAAGTACCATATTCTATCTTTCCTTTAAAAATGGTTTTTTTTCTACATAAACATACAATTTATTTTACCATATTCTTTAAAATTTTCTACCATTTAAAAAAATTACAAAATTTTCTTTTCTTTTCTATTCTCGAATACATCACTCTACGTGATGTATCGATTGGGTACATCATTTATGTGATGTATCAAAACATAGATGATATATCGAAATATTAAGTGATGTATTCGAAATTAAGATGCGGTATATTGAAACATTGAGAGTTATATCCAAAACCAAACACGATATATTAGAACATTTATAAATACATCTAGATTTCATCAAAAAAATTTAAAAAATTATAATTTGAAAAAAAAAGCAGAAATAAGATATAATTAGTATTTTAAGTGTCAAACTTGTATAAAATTACCTTAAAAAGTTCACCTCCGGCTCTTTTTCCCTTGGACTTTTTCGTTTGCTTTTGATTACTTTCACTTTTCAATTTCCTTTTTTTTCATTAAGAATCCTAGGCAGAATGATAACGAAAAAGGTATCCTAGGGAACAAGAAAATATGCATCATCTCTAATTTTGACTTAATTGTAATTTGTGGTCACATAGTTTTTTCTCAGGTCAATTATTTTTATAATTTTGTATAATTTTATTTTTATAATATTTTTTTGTTTTTATTCTTTATGAAGATTTTATGTTTTTATATTATATAGAAGATTGAAGTGGTAGGACGACCAAGGGTAAAAATATAATTTCATTTTAACAAAAATATATTAAGAGAGATAGTGAATAATTATAGAAACATCTTTCATAGTGAATAGTGATTAAGAGTAAAAATATAATTTCACAAAAATTAATTAGTTTTATATCTTTAGTTATTGTTACTACCATTAACTTATTTTGTTATTAAATCACTTTCTTTTCTTTTGTGAGTTATTGTCATATCTATTTATTACTCGTTATTCTATTTTATTATTACTTCGATATAATTCTTAATATTTTTTTTATTCATTATGCTCATAAAAAATGCCTACTTCTAATATAAATTAACTATCAATTAATTAATTCACCTTTATTTTGGATCTAATTAATGTACTTGAAAATAAATAAGTATGATAAAATTAATAATATACATTAGATTGAAATTAAATAAAAAAATATTAAAAAGTAACTTTACAAATAAAAATGAATAGAATGATATATTTGCATTTAAGACAACCAAGAATAAAAATATAATTTTATTCGAACAAAAATCTATTAAGAGAGATAGAAAGAAAAATAAGTAATTCTAGAAACATCTTTCTATGTATGAAGTGAATGATGATCAAAAAATAAAAATGTAATTTTATTCGAACAAAAATCTATTAAGAGAGATAGAAAGAAAAACAAGTAATTTTAGAAACATCTTTCTATATATGAAGTGAATGATGATCAAAGGTAAAAATGTAACTTGAGTCAAATAAAAATCTACCAAGAATGATAACAAGAAAACTAGATAGTTCTAGAAACATCTTTAGTTATTGTTATTACTATTAACTCAGTTTGTTGTTGCTTCACTTTATTTTTATGAGTTATTAATAAAAATAGCAAGAGAAATAAATAATTCTAGAAACATCTCTTTGTATATGAAAGTGAATGGTGATCGAGGGTAAAAGTGTAATTTCATACTGGGTGATCGAGGGTAAAAATTTAATTTATACTTATGAAAATCTACCAAAAATAATAACAAGAAACTAAATAGTTCTAGAAACATCTTTGATTAATGTTATTTCTATCAATACATTTTGTTATCACTTCACATTTTTTATGAGTTATTGTGATATCTATTCATTACTCTATTTAATTATTATTTTAATTAATTCGTAATATTTTTTATTCATTATGCTTACTAAAAAGACCTATTTTAACATAAAATTTCATTACTTAAAAATATAGTTTATTATTTTCACCTTTATTTTGACTCTAATTAATGTACCTGAAAAGAAGCAATTATGATAAAATTAATGTCACGACCCAAAATGAGTCGTGAGTGGCACCCACGCTTACCTCCTTAGGTGGGCGAACCAACACATCTAAACCCCAACATATACCAATAGTTCAACTATAAATAATATAAATAATGCGGAAGGTCCAAAAGATACTAAGCAAACCAATTTAAATAAGTTTCTAATGTTTAATACTTATCATTCCAAAATCTGATAGTCATCACGTCAAGGACACTATTTTCAAATTACCAAGTCTAAGAGTGTTTAAGCAACCAAAATAAGCAAAAAGATGGTCCATGTCCGAAATTCAAAGACATCAAGACGTGAATGAGAGAATCCAGCACGAGCTAGAATTAATAGCTCACCCTGAACTCTGATGTGCTGGAGACTGGCTAGAGCTGAGGGCGAGTCGAAGTCGATGGTACACTTGCTGCACTCTACAAAAGAACAAAGAAGAAAATACAAGTAGGGGTCAGTACAAGGAACACGTACTGAGTAGGTATCATCGGTCAACTCAAAATAGAAATCAATATATATTGAACAATAGTATAAAATCAACTACGATACTTAACAGGTGGCAAGCAACAAACACAGGAACCATTGACAACAACACCATAATAGGTACACCATCAATCACAACATCAAGCACACCTATGAGGACTCATGCCTCCACACCATACTCATTTGAAAAATAGGTTCTTTGAGATTAAGTATATCAAGTTACTTCAAGATTTCTTGCCTTTAATGTTATTGTGTCGGAACGTGACAGTCCGATCCCATAATATCGTGTCGGAACGTGACACTCCGATCCAATAATACCGTGTCAGAACGTGACACTCCGATCCAATTATCTCATTATTTTATTTCATCAAGCCTTCTTTATTCAAGGCGCCATTTTAGTAGAGAGGGTTCAAGATTAGAAAGTCAACAGTCTCATAATTTTAGGTCAACCACAAACCACACAATCAAGACATACAACCACACCATCAAGTACATAGGAGACTTTACAATATCACTTAATACATATCAATCGCTATTGAGAGTTTATCTATCAAATAGAAATAAACCATAACCTACCTCCACCGAAGAACCGAAGTCAAGCAACTACTTCTCCAATGCTTTTCCTTTCCTCAATGCCTCTGAACCCTTCCAATCTATCAATTATGTGTGCATAATTTATAAGTTAACGAGTCTAGAAATACTCATATTATTCTTTATCTAGTCTAGACCTAAAAGTTCACCTAATTTTATAAATAATTTCATAATGTTCAAACCTAAGGGTAAATTTAACTCCCCCATTTAGCATAACTTTAATGGAATTTAAATAATTTGATACACCTAATACTTAGCTTGGTATACTAATATATCATCACTTGACTTATAGTAGTATAACTTTAAGAAAATAATCCTAAATTTCTCAAACTAGGCGTGATACATGAGGTATGCAGAAATTTACCACATTATTGTATTTTGATTTCCCACTACAATTAACACAAGATTTTTATAGTAATCATTAGACAATCCTCAATTAGTTATCAATTTAACAGGGTCCCCATATTTAATTTTCTATTAAGTATATAAGTATATTTATTATGTACCTCTTATCCTCTTATAACAATCAATTATACATATTATCAATTCTATTTAACGTTACAACAGTACTACATTCTCTAAACATTATTCAACTCTTCGTTAATCAATAACAATAAAGATTCATCCCCCACCTCCAAAACGTTACACTATACACTCACCTTCAATCTCTTGTAACACCATATGTACACATAAATTTAGCACTAATTTCTTTACAATTTTAACAATTCCCATCATTAAATGCAATTAAATCCATCAAATTTAATCACCCATGTTTTACAGATGTCAACATGTAATGTTCCCTTAATTACAAACCTACACGTAAGAAGCAATTTCAATTGAATGATTCAATTGCTTATAAACCATGACGTCACCAATTCATTTTATTCGTTAAACATAATAATTTAATAATCTAACTCCTAACTCACCCAATAATATGAAAGGATAAGCCTTAAACTTTTTGAAGTTTACCTGAAGTTTTTCCTTCAACCTTGTCGGTGGTGCTAAGAATCAAGAAGAAAAGGCGTATGCGGTTTTCGTATAATCAAATAATGTTAACCCTATTTATTATATACTAATTATAAATATGGTAATATGTACCCACTATTTATTTTAATGTTATTTTCTAATTTAACCATCAACTAAGTAAATTATTAAAACTACCCCCCTAAATTCATAATTATAATTACGAATAGTCCAAAACACCCCTTTAAATCTATCGAAAAGTATTTATCAAGAAAAAAGTTCTAGTGCTCAAACCGACTAAATGAGTTGTTACAATAGATACCAATTTACCCATCGTTCGTCCTCGAACGATCAAAAGAAAGGCGAGGGCGAGAAAGAGTACCTGAATCGGTAAAAAGATGTGGATATCTTTCATGCATATCAGCCTCACTCTCCCAAGTGGACTCTTCAACTGGCCTATTCTTCCACTGAACTTTGATAGAGGCAATCTCTTTTGATCTCAATTTGCGGACCTCCCTATCTAGAATAGCAATAGGCTCTTCCTCATAAGACAGACTCTCATCAATAAGAACTGAATCCCAACGGATAATGTAGTTTCCATCACCATGGTATTTCTTTAGCATGTACACATGAAATACCGGGTGCACTCCTGACAACCCTGGATGCAAGGCAAATTCATAAGCCACCTCTCCCACGCGCTTCAGAACTTCAAATGGACCAATATATCTCTGACTAAGCTTACCTCGCTTACCAAACCGTATCACACCTTTCATGGGTGAAACCTTCAGCAAGACTTGCTCACCCTCCATAAATTCCAAGTCCCTAACCTTCCGATCTGCATACTCCTTCTGCCTGCTCTGAGCTGCCAAAAGCTTCTCTTGAATTAATTTCACTTTTCTCTAATGATTCCCTCAAAAGATCAGTACCCCAAGGTCTCACCTCAAATGCATCAAACCAACCAATGGGAGACCTACATCTCCTCCCATACAATGCCTCAAATAGGGCCATATCAATACTCGAATGATAGCTATTGTTGTACGAAAACTCTGCTAAGGGTAAGAATTTATCCCAATGACCACCAAAATCTATCACAGACGCACGAAGCATATCCTCCAGCACTTGAATTATTCGCTCTGACTGCCCATCGGTCTGAGGGTGAAATGCAGTACTAAGATCTAGTCTAGTACCTAATTCAACATGTAATGTCCTCCAAAACTTAGAAGTAAATTGCGTAGCTCTATCTGATATTATGGAAAGTGGAACTCCATGCAATCGAACAATCTCAGAGACATAGAGTTTGGCTAACTTCTCGGCATTGTAAGTCATCTTAACCGGAATGAAGTGAGCAGACTTAGTTAACCTATCAACAATTACCCAAATAGAGTCAAATTTACCCAATGTCTTTGGAAGACCAACTACGAAATCCATTGCAATTCTTTCCCACTTCCATTCAGGAATGGGTATTCTCTGAAGTGTCCCTCCAGGCCTCTGGTGTTCATACTTTACCTGCTAACAATTCGGGCATTGGGCAACAAAATCAACAATGTCACGCTTCATTCTACTCCACCAAAAATGTTGCTTTAGATCACGATACATCTTGGTTGCACCAGGATGTATAGAATACCTTGAACTATGAGCCTCTGTAAGAATAGTGTGAATCAAATCATCCACACGGGGCACACATACCCTTCCCTTAATCCTCAAGACGCCTTCTTCATCAATTTCTGCCTCTTTAGCCTCTCCTCGCAATACCATATCTCGAATTCGGCTCAACTTCTCATCAGCAGACTTATTTCCCTTAATCTTGTCAAGAAAAGAAGATCTTTCCTCCACAGAGGCCAAAAAACCTACTTTCTCTAGTACTTCCAGCCTTATAAAGTCATTAGCAAGAGTCTGAACCTCTCTAGCTAATGGGTGTCTAGAAACCTGTAAGTGGGCTAAACTACCCATGCTCCCTGCTTTTCTAGTTAAAGCATCTGCCACAACATTAACTTTTCCTGGGTGATACAAAATAGTAATATCATAGTCTTTCAATAGTTCCATCCACCTCCTCTGCCTCAAATTCAAAT
>NC_028646.1:62891258-62892289 GCF_001406875.1 Solanum pennellii
ATTATTAGTAGGTCTTACCCAACTCTTCACTGCTTCAATCTTAGGAGGATCCACCATCACTCCATCCTTAGAAACCACGTGCCCCAAGAAGGAAACTGAATCGAGCCAAAACTCACACTTGGAGAATTTGGCATAAAGCCTTTTCTCCCTTAACAACTCCAATACAATTCTCAAATGCTCCTCATGTTCTTTCCTGCTCTTTGAGTATATCAGTATATCATCAATGAATACAATAACAAAGAGATCCAGATATGGCTTAAAAATCCCGTTCATCAGACTCATGAAAGCAGCAGGGGCATTCGTAAGCCCAAAAGACATTACTAAGAATTCGTAATGCCCATACCTGGTTCGAAAAGCAGTCTTTGGCACATCTGCTGCCCGTATTTTCAATTGATGATAACCGGATCTCAAATCAATTTTAGAGAAGACACAAGCACCTTGTAATTGATCGAACAAATCATCAATGCGAGGAATTGATACTTGTTCTTAATAGTTACCTTATTTAACTGCCTGTAGTCTACGCACATCCAAAAACTTCCATCTTTCTTCTTCACAAATAAAACAGGAGCACCCCAAGGGGATGCACTTGGTCTAATAAAACCTTTACCTAACAACTCCTAAAGTTGGGCCTTTAACTCCCTTAACTCAGCTGGAGCCATTGTATAAGGGGGAATCGAAATGGGGCGAGTACCCGGCTCCAGATCAATACAAAAATCAATATCCCTATCCGGTGGCATACCAGGAAGGTCTGCAAGAAACACATCCAGAAACTCACGGACTATCGAAACAGACTCAATCGAAGGTACTTTGGAAGTATCATCCCTGAGATGTGCCAAGAAAGCTAAACAACCCTTACTCACCAATCCTCTTAGCACGAAGAAAAGAGATAATACGAACTGGAGTGGAAATATAGTCACCCTCCCATACTAGCGGATCTGTCCCAGGCTTGGCCAATGTCATGGTTTTAGCATTACAATCTAAGATTGCAAAATTTGGAGAAAGCCAAGTCATACCCAGAATTACATCAAAAT
>NC_028646.1:62892702-62897122 GCF_001406875.1 Solanum pennellii
GAGGTTTCAACTTTAAGAACTTAATGAAAAGTTCATGCTGATCACCTGTCATTATAGACCCTGTAGTCAATCGCGGAAACGTGCCTACTTTCAATGATGCATCCATGCGGGGAGCCACAACAGCTGCATGTTGTACTCCATGAACCTGAGGTGCTGGTGCAGAAAACACTGGAGGTGTCTGGCCCTGATCAGATAACCCACTAAGATAAGTAAGAACCTGATTAATCATCTCTGGGGTAGGCTGGGGTGGTACTTCCTTATCCTGAACCTGCTCATTTTCCCCTTCCTCACCCTCTCTCACTATCTCATTAGTCGGTGGAGGAGTCACTGCTCTATTCCTAGCTGGACCAGGTGTTTGTCATCCGCTTCTAGTGGGCGTCCTCCTGCGACCTCTACCACGGCCTCTTGCCACTGCTCCTCCTCGAGTTACAGCCCCAATAATTGGCTCACACGCACCCTGTCTTGCCGGTGTGCACCCTGTCTTGCCGGTGTTGGTGTTGGCACAGTTGTTGCTCTAGTTCTAACCATCTGCGAAATAGAGTGAGAATGTCAGATACCAATTTGTATCACCTAGATACCAATTGGATCCAAGTAATAGCACGAAAGAAAGAAAGAATGGAGTTTTCCTAAAGTCCTATAGCCTCTCGAAGAAAAGTAAAGGCGTCCCCATACCGTTCCTCAAGACTCTACTAGACTTGTCCTTGTGTGATGAGACCAACAAACCTAACGCTCTGATACCAAGTTTGTCACGTTTCAAAATGAGTCGTGAGTGGCACCCACGCTTACCTCCTAAGGTGGGCGAACCAACACATCTAAACCCCAACATATACCAATAGTTCAACTATAAATAATATAAATAATGCGGAAGCTCCAAAAGATACTAAGCAAACCAATTTAAATAAGTTTCTAAAGTTTAATACTTATCATTCCAAAATCTGATAGTCATCACGTCAAGGACACCTATTTTCAAATTACCAAGTCTAAAGGTGTTTAAAAACCAAAATAAGCAAAAAGATGGTCCATGTCCGAAATTCAAAGACATCAAGACGTGAATGAGAGAATCCAGCACGAGCTAGAATTAATAGCTCACCCTGAACTCTGATGTGCTGGAGACTGGCTAGAGCTGAGGGCGAATCGAAGTCGATGGTACACATGCTGCACTCCACAAAAGAACAAAGAAGAAAATACAAGTAGGGGTCAGTACAAAGAACACGTACTGAGTAGGTATCATCGGTCAACTCAAAATAGAAATCAATATATATTGAACAGTAGTATAAAATCAACTACGATACTTAACAGGTGGCAAGCAACAAACACAGGAACCATTGACAACAACACCATAATAGGTACACCATCAATCACAACATCAAGCACACCTATGAGAACTCATGCCTCCACACCATACTCATTTGAAAAATAGGTTCTTTGAGATTAAGTATATCAAGTTACTTCAAGATTTCTTGCCTTTAATGTTATTGTGTCGGAACGTGACACTCCGATCCCATAATATCGTGTCGGAACGTGACACTCCGATCCAATTATCTCATTATTTTATTTCATCAAGCCTTCTTTATTCAAGGCGCCATTTTAGTAGAGAGGGTTCAAGATTAGAAATTCAACAGTCTCATAATTTTAGGTCAACCACAAACCACACAATCAAGACATACAACCACACCATCAAGTACATAGGAGACTTTACAATATCACTTAATACATATCAATCGCTATTGAGAGTTTATCTATCAAATAGAAATAAACCATAACCTACCTCCACCGAAGAATCGAAGTCAAACAAAGACCCTTCCAATCTATCAATTATGTGTGCATAATTTATAAGTTAACGAGTCTAGGAATACTCATATTATTCTTTATCTAGTCTAGACCCAAAAGTTCACCTAATTCTATAAATAATTTCATAAAGTTCAAACCTAAGGGTAAATTTAACTTCCCCCATTTAGCATAACTTTAATGGAATTTAAATAATTTGATACACCTAATACTTAGCTTGGTATACTAATATATCATCACTTGACTTATAGTAGTATAACTTTAAGAAAAGAATCCTAAATTTCTCAAACTAGGCGTGAACCATAATCTGCATACATGAGGTATGCAGAAACTTACCACATTATTGTATTTTGATTTCACACTACAATTAACACAATATTTTTATAGTAATCATTAGACAATCCTCAATTAGTTATCAATTTAACAGGGTCCCCATATTTAATTTTCTATTAAGTATATAAGTATATTTATTATGTACCTCTTATCCTCTTATAACAATCAATTATACATATTATCAATTCTATTTAACGTTACAACAGTACTACATTCTCTAAACATTATTCAACTCTTCGTTAATCAATAACAATAAAGATTCATCCCCCACCTCCAAAACGTTACACTATACACTCACCTTCAATCTCTTGTAACACCATATGTACACATAAATTTAGCACTAATTTCTTTACAATTTTAACAATTCCCATCATTAAATGCAATTAAATTCATCAAATTTAATCACCCATGTTTTACAGATCTCAACATGTAATGTTCCCTTAATTATGAACCTACACGTAAGAAGCAATTTCAATTGAATGATTCAATTGCTTATAAACCCATGACGTCACCAATTCATTTTATTCGTAAACATAATAATTTAATAATCTAACTCCTAACTCACCCAATAATATGAAAAGATAAGCCCTAAGCTTTTTGAAGTTTACCTGAAGTTTTTCCTTCAACCTTGTCGGTGGTGCTAAGAATCAAGAAGAAGAGGCGTATGCGGTTTTCGTATAATCAAATAATGTTAACCCTATTTATTATAAACTAATTATAAATATGGTAATATGTACCCACTATTTATTTTAATGTTATTTTCTAATTTAACCATCAACTAAGTATATTATTAAAACTACCCCCTAAATTCATAATTATAATTACGAATAGTCCAAAACACCCCTTTAAATCTATCGAAAAGTATTTATCAAGAAAAAAGTTCTAGTGCTCAAACCGACTAAATGGTTGTTACAATTAATAATATATATTAGATTGAAATTAAAGAATAAATCAAATTAATTTCAATATTTTTAAAAATATATATTTTATAAGATGTTAAAAAGTAACTTTACAAATAAAATGAAAAGTATGATATATTTGTATTTAAAGTAAACTAAAAATGTTTATTAGATTATAAAAGTGTAGTTCTTCATTAGAATATATAATATAATCTGTACTTTTACTTGATTTCAAACATATTAATCTAAATATATGTTTGATGAGGAAAATCTACGGTAACATGATCATCATATATATTTAATTTTAAATTTTTGAATTGTATTTTTAAACTTCATTAAGATATATTTTTTTTTCAAGTGGTAAATTTCCTCCACAAGTTACATGACTTTTCTAAAAACTATAAATTATAAGATTTTTCTAAAACTAAATCTATGACACAAATAAAATAGACATTAACTCATTCTTCATTTCATTCACTCTTTAATTCTCTCCCTTCTCATGTCTTATATCAATGCAGTATATATTATATCAACTGTTGCTGATATTTTTAAATTCTCTTTCTTTGATATAAAATATTAATCCATCATGTTTATTAATTACTTTGTAAAAAATTATTTCTTTATCATACAAAATTGTTCTCCTAATTTTAATAAATATTAACACCAAAGTCATAACTTTTTCTCATCCTTTTATTACTTTATAAAGAATGAGATGATTCATTATAATTTTCATCAGGCATGTCATTATTTTTAATAAATGTTATGTTTTATTGTTTTTTCCTATCATGTTTATTTGAAAATATCATAATAATTTTTCTTTTAAAATTTAATTAAAATTCTATTATAAGATTGTAATATATATATATATACATATATATATATATATATATATTAAAAGATGTTAAAAAGTAAATTTACAAACAAAATGAATAGGACGATATATTTGTATTTAAAGTAAACTAAAATGTTTACTAAATTATAAAAGTGCAGTTCTTCATTAAAATATAGAATCAAATCTGTACTTTTACTTGATTTCAAACATATTAATCTGTCACGACCCAAAACGGGTCGCGACTGGCACCCACACTTATCCTACTATTTGAGCGAACCAACCAATCTAATCCCCAACATTTCAACCATAAATAACAAAATATAATGCGGAAGACTTAAAACTCATTAAAGAAAATCGATTAAATAACTTATAAAAACTCAATACTATTTATTCCCAAAACCTGGAAGTCATCACCACAAGAACATCTATCCTCAAATTACTAATCTAAGAGTATCTAAGAAGCTAAAATAAGTAAAAAGCTAGTCCATGCCGGAATCTCAAGGCATCAAGACATGAAGAGGAAGATCCAGTCCAAGCTAGAAGCAATAGCTCACCCTGAAATCTGGCT
>NC_028646.1:62900597-62910609 GCF_001406875.1 Solanum pennellii
AGTTCAGAGACTCAATTTCCTTGAAGAGTCTGTGACGGTCCGTCTTGCCCACGACGGTCCGTCCTGCCATTCCGCTACGAAGTTCAGAGAGTCGATTTCAATACCCAAATTTCAGAATTCTAAGTGTTTTGGAACGAGACCCCCTCGACGGCCCGTCGTGCCCATGACGGTCCGTCGTGGGTTCCGTCGACTCAAACAGTTTTTCCATATATAAAATCTGCTGCTTAAAACGACTAAACAGGTCGTTACATAATCTAAATATGTGTTTGATTTTAAAAGTTAAGGACAATCTACGGTGATATGATCATTGCATATATATTTCATTTTAAAAACTATAAATTGTATTTTTAAACTTCATTAAAATATTTTTTTCAAATGGTAAATTTCCTCCACAAGTTACATGACTTTTCTAAAACTACAAATTATAAGATTTTTCTAGAACTAAGATTATAACACAAATAAATAGACATTAACTCATTCTTCATTTCATTCGCTCTTTAATTCTCTCTCCTCTTATATCTTGTATCAATAAATTTTTCGTCATTTATTTTTTATTTGCATCCTATATTATACACTCTGGTATAAATCTCTTATTAGGAAAACCAATAATGCAGTTTCTTTTTCAACATTAAGAACTAGATTTTGATCAATTCTCTCTATAATGACTCAACTTTCAACAAAATTCAACTAATCCACACTTTTCAAACATCCTAATGGATCAGTTAACATGTTACATTCAATATCAATCACAATTATTTTTCGCAAAATGCTTAATTCAAAAGGAATGCAACCGGTGAGATAGCTCTTCAAGAACAAAATTTTCAACAATTTCATGAGCATGTTATGTCATTTCCTTTGGTTCTCTTCGGAATTTTCAATTTCATGGCATTGTTCTTTTTTTTTTTGGATTGTAGAGATAATTTTTGAAGTATCTAATTAACTTGATTTCTCTTTTTATGTACAATCTCAAAAATTCACATAACATATATGTCATTATATAATTTATTTAAAAACATACATTTATTTATTACTATTATTTTATCATAGTTAAAATCATTTTAAGCAACTTATATAAATTATTGTATTAACTACCTCATGTTAAATTACTGCAGCATATATTATATAAACTGTTGCTGATATTTTTAAATCCTTTTTCTTTGATATAAAACATTAATCCATCATGTTTATTAATTATTTTGAAAAAATTCTTCTTTATTATGCAAAATTGTTCTCCTTATTTTAATAAATATTAAGACCGAAATCATTTTTTTCATCCTTTTATTACTTTATAAAGAATGAGATGATTCATTATAATTTTCATCAGTCATTATTTTAAATAAATATTATGTTTTATTATTTTTTCCTATCATGTTTATTTGAAAATATCATAATAATTTTTCTTTTAAAATTTAATCAAATTTCTTTAAAGGTAAATAGACTTCCGTCCTGACCAAAGACATAAAACTAATTGGGGTGGAGAGCTACAAAATGGGGAAACATTTTATCATTGTTGAATAATATGACAAAATAATGTTGCGCGAAGAAGAAATATACATAATCCCAAATTACGCAAAATTGATATTATACTATTTTAGCCACTCTATCTCAATCAATGTTATTTCATCTCAGAATATTTTCAACATATCAATTGATCAGTGAAAATGTTATCAATCAAAATAAATAAAATCAAACTTAAAATTTTCACTAAAAAGACTTAATTTTCTAAAAAGATAAACATGCCAAGAGTTAAAGAGAGATTCATTACCCTATAACATATATTTAAATAGTTTTAACTTTATGCTTACATTTACAATCTAATATTTTAATAAAAGGGATCAAATGAACTCCGACTGACAAATAGTTCCTCGTATGAAAAGTAAGTAATATTAGTCAAATCAAAATGTGTGTTTGTGTTTTGTTTGTTGTAAGGTTTTATTAGTTGGAGGATAAGCACACAATTAAAGTGACTTTGGATATATCATATTTTTGTAACTTTAGGGAAGTTAATAGGCAAGTAATCTAATCCCACCAAGAAAGTTGTTCATTAATTTAAAGAAAGAATTTTAATATATACTAGATTTCAGGTGTCTGTGTCAGCGCAGATCCAACGTATGTTAATTTCTTTTTCAATTCATGTGACACAAATGAAATTTGAAAAAGTGAACTAAATCTTTTATAAGTGTTTTTTAAACAAAATATTTTAAATTGTTAATTTATGTACCTTTTGTGTCATTTTTGATTATATATGTTACTCCATTTGCTTTATTTTATGTGATACAAGTGATTTTAGGTAAGTCAACAAAATTTAATATATGATTTTCACATATTTTTAGTTGTCATTTTATTGTGATTCATAGTAATTTTTAGTTCTTACGTTATTTTCAAATAATATATGTAACTTTTTTATGTTTCGATAAAAATAAGGAAGTCAACCAAATTTCATTATGTTTTTTAAGTATCTTTTTCTAAAAATATAAATTCTTACATTGCATTTTTAAGCTTCTTCTTTATGTAGTTTTCAAATATGTAACAAATTAGAAATTAAAACGAAGAATTAAAGTTTTCAAATCATTATATTTCTATATTAAAATGTTCAAATCTTTAAAACTCCACATATAGGCACAAATTAATAGAGGGAAGCCAAACAATTTTTTTTAGAAAAAAAAAAACATGAAAACTCATTTTAATAATAACACCTATATATTTCATTTCAAATATATATGAACTTATTTTTTTTATTTTATTTCAAAAAGAAAAAAATTTCTAAATTTTATTTTTTTATATAGCATATTTAAGATCAAAAAATTAAAAAAATATTTCAATACACAAATTTTAAATATACATATAAATTTTAATTTTAATTTTGGTTGATTCCACCTAATATTATACTTGATATATAATTATTAAGAGTTAAGCGTAATCATTTTTTCTTTACTTTCATATAATAAATAGATATCACAATAACTCATAAGAAACTCAAGCAATAACAAAAATGAGGTAATACTAATAATAATAACTAGTATATATTTCTAGAACTATTTAATTTCTTATTATCATTCTTGGTAGATTTTTGCTTGCATATATTTACATTTTTACCTTTGATCATCATTCAATTCATTTATGTTTCTAGAATTATTTATTCTTGAATAAATTTTTGTTAGAATGAAATTACATTTTTATTTTGATCGTCTTTAATACAAATATATCATCCTATTCATTTTATTTGTAAATTTACGTTTTAACATCTTTTTCTTTAATTTTAATCTAATATATATTATTATTTTATCATACATACTTATTTTCAAGTGTATTAATTAGAGCCAAAATAAAGATGGAAATAATTACTTCATGACAAATTATTATATAAACACTAGTCATTTTTTATAAGCATAATGAATAGAAAAAATATTAAGATTAAATTAATGTAATAGTAAAATAGAGTAATAATAAAATAGATATCACAATAACTCACAAAAGAAAAGGAAGTGAAGTAATAACGAAATAAGTTAATGGTAATAACAATAACTTAAGATGTTTCTAGAATTCTTTAATTTTTTTGTTATCATTATTGGTAGATTTTTGTTAGCGTGAAATTATATTTTTGCCCTTGATCATTATTCACTTCACATATAGGAAGATGTTTCTAGAATTATTTATTATCTTTCTCAATAGATTTTTGTTAGCGTGATATCACATTTTTGCCTTTGGTCGTCCTCCCACTCCACTCTTCTATATAATAGAAATATCTATTTTATTATTACTCTATTTTACTATTATTTTAGTTTAATTCTTAATATTTTTTGTATTCATTATGCTTATAAAAAATGTCTACTTTTTGTATAAAAAATTATCATGAATTAATTATTTCCATCTTTATTTTTTGCTCTAAGAATATACTTGAAAATAAATAAGTGTGATAAAATTAATAATATATATTAGATTGAAACTAAAGAAGAAGATGTTAACAAGTAACTTTACAAATAAAAATGAATAGGATGATATATTTGTATTAAAGACGACTAAAAACAAAATGTAATTTCATTCTAGCAAAAATCTTTCAAGAATAAATAATTCTAGAAACATCTTTCTATATATGAAGTGAATTACGATCAAAGGTATATAATATATATATATATATATATATATATATANTATATATATATATATATACACACACACACTTTTTAATGAATTTAATATGCACTCAATCATATATTTAAAAATTTTGAGCAATATAAAATATTTCCTTGATATACCTCTTTAAAATCAATATTCATTGAAAAGTAGGATAGTGTTAGACCCCTAGACTACGTGAACTGACCACGTGCAGGCATGACAAGGATTTGAGCATTGGTCTTGGCATGTATATGCGCAGAATAGTGCAGGAAAAGTTCAAGGTTCTTGGGTGTTGACAAAGCGGCTTGGACGTACAAGACTTATGTGTGGGAAGACGTCGTTGGCAAGACAAGGCAGTTTGTTGGCCTTACAAGGCAAGGTTGTGGGACTTGACGATGGCAAGGCAAAGACATTTACATGGATTACTGAAATAAAACTAAGTGTTGAAAGACAAATGAAATATTCTAAGTGTTGGAAGTAGGCTGAAATATTCGAAGTGTTGGAATGTAGGCTAAAATATTCTGTGTTAGAATATTGTTATTTCGTTTAAGGATAAGAATGTAATTCAAAATTAGATTCTATCTGTTAGAAATATATTTGTTGAAAGCTTAGTTTAAATCCTGTGGTGACAAGTGTTGGACAGGTGTCACTTGTAATTGCCGCATGTAACTGCTTTGTGCAGAAATTTTATTTAAGGTGGAAATTTTGTCTAAGGCAAAGAAGGGTGTTTCTGTCCATAACAAATTCATGAAGTCTTTTTCTTTGTTGATTTGAAATAAATAAAAGGTCTGGAAGAGTTCCCGTACGTTGGCTGTGCTGTTATTTTGTGTACTGCCTAAGAAAAACTAAGTTAAGTATTTTCATACTTCTCCAAATTCGTGAGAGTTAAGGCTGAAGTTTGCGAGAGTGTGTAGATTGCATGGGAGTGGTGTTAGACAAAAAAACATCGACCCTCTTTCAATTGGTTTCAGAGCGCGGTTGAACGATAGTGACGAACGCAGAACTTTGGGAAATAGTGCGCAGGGTTGAAGCCTACGTTGGGATCACTGATGAAATAATGGATGACCCAACGCTGGTGGATCTTATGACGCAGATTATCAATTTGAGACTAGACGCTGACAAAATTCGAGAGGATGTTGGTGTTTTTCAGAGAGATGTTGACAAACACATGGTTGAAACTTTGAATTTTCGTGAAGCTACAAAGATACACTTGGAGGGACTGCATAAGGATAATGAAAACCTTTTGCAGAGATTGTTGTATTATGTCTGTCACGCCCCGAGCCTTCACCCTTGACGAGATCAACACTTGGAGACCATTTCTGGTTCAAGTGAACCCTTGGCATGACGTACTTACTTAGTGGAAGACTTAACTCAAGAAATAACTCAAGAAATAACTTTAAAATAATACTTAGCCAAAATGGCAACTTAAGTCTTATTGTTTAAATAGATATGGAAAGACTAAAGAAACAACTCTATCTATCTATGAAGCCTCTAAATTAAAGAGGATGTTGGGACATGACCCCAATCATCCTAACAACTGAAAACTGAAAGGTAAAGATGTCCTCCGGAATTAAGGGAGGCTCACCAACTAACTCTGAGTTGCTCACTGGATCAACGGTACACCAAAATGTCGATCCTAGTTACCTTTGTCTGCATCATAATACGATGAAACCAACTGACGTCAGTACATTGAAAGTACGAGTATGTGAGTTGGAATGCTAAAACAACATAGGCTTGAAAAGGAGGAAGAAAGAACACTTACCTTGGCTCTGCTCAACTCATGAATAACTAACTCATTATGACTACTCATTTCATTATATAGCAGTTTAAAGACATGGAAATATGAAGAAAAGTTATTTAAAACATGGTTTTCAACTCTGTATATGCAAAGATACCATTACTGCAAAATGTACGTAAAAATAGAAAATAATTTGATGTAAACTCATAATCTTAATAATAAATAAAATATAGCATGCTTCCTCTCAAAGTGTACTCGTGCAATGCATGAATGAAGTCTCATACCCTCATTCATACTAAGCAGAACCTCTTGAGGAACCATGAAACTACTACTGTGGAAGTTTCTCTAACCGACAATCATAACTTAATAGTCATAGTGATGATACAACGTTTTATCTTACGCTGCGAAGGACCATCCTATACCTGTCAAAAATATAGGACCTCAACTGCCTAATTGATCCACTAGTATACTGTGAAAAGGAATCATCTAAAAAGTATGACCCTTTTCTACCCATGGTGGCTACATGGTTTTCATTGAGACTTGAGTTAATCTGAAACTTGCATCCCCACATCGGTGCTCAATACTACTCCCAAAAATATATTGGCTCTTATGTTCTTAAAACATATGGATTCTGTGGTTTAAGATTAGTGCTCAAAACATAACTGTAAAACTCTCTTGGAAATCATAGTTTCCCTGCTTATTTCTTTTTATAAAGATATAACTTCTGTCTAAAAACAAGCCCGAACGCTCTTTACTTGTTTAAATGTGAAAACATTTACAAATCTCTTTGGGGATACTTAGTTTCCCTATAAATTTGAACAAAAGAACTTCGACTTAACTCCTTACTCTTTACTTAGCTTGAAACTTGAGTTTTGAAACGACTCTTCGGGAAATACTTAGTTCCCTTATGTTTCTTTAAAGGATGAACTTCAACTCTTTAGGGAAATACTTAGTTCCCTTATACTTATTTTAAGGAGATACTTCAACTTTTACTCTTTCTTTAACTCGAGACTTGAGCCTTTAAACGAAGTTAAAATGTTTAAATAAGACTCTTGGAACTTTAAGAAACTTTAGTTTGTCTTACTTCTTAACCTTTAGACTTAACTCTTAGATTCTTAGACTTGATCCTAACTTTCCTGGAATTGGATTATGGATTCAAGATTCATGATCTCATGTTTATGGATGATTTCATGAAGTTTAGACGTACCTTTGAGTGTTGGAATCAACTAAGAAATGTGGGTACATCACTTAGGAACTAGTACGAAAAGGTAGGGAATAAATGGGATTAACTGGCGTCCTTGGCTCTCTGAAAGGCGTGGGGCGCCAGGCCCTGAACTTCAAATGCCAAGTTGGGGCGCTCAAGCTGGCGCACCACCCCAAGCCCCTACGGACAGACACTGTCCTGTGGGCTATAGGAGGTGTTGCGCGCCAAGGCCCTATAGACGCACGTTTCAACTTTTCTTCTCCATTTTCAATTATAAACCTTCCAATCTTTCATGGATCTTCCCCCAAACACTTAGTATCACTAATATACTCAGTAACAATAGTTGAGACTCGTAAAACAGCCCAGAAACACGAATCAAATCAGCTAGAACATCCTATTACCCATTCAATCAAGAATTCGATAATTGTTCATCAAAATATCAATGTTCATCATCCAATCTACTCTAACCTGCTGAATTGAATCAAATTGGTGTGTGGGTGGAAGAAACCAGCACATAAAGATCTCACATACCCTTTTAGGGATCACCCCTAATGATTTCCACAAGCCGAACTTCGACAATCTTGAACGTTCTTGTTTTCTCTTCTCTATTCTCCGCTTCTTTTCTCTTCTCTCAAAACCCTAACTTGTTTTCTAAGAGCATAAAATGAATGAAACCACTTTACACCCCAATTAATCACCCAACAATGAAATAATATAATTGGGTAAGGAAAAGACAACTTCTCTCTTCCTAAATCGGGATTGGACAATCCTTAATCCAACAACCCAACTTCCGAAAGACATATCTCACTAATAAAAAATCCAAATCGCGCAAACTTGGTGGTGTTGGAAAGTTATTTCCAATGGCTTTCCAATGATATCAAGAAATACCTCT
Source organism: Solanum pennellii (assembly GCF_001406875.1). Lineage (NCBI taxonomy): Eukaryota > Viridiplantae > Streptophyta > Magnoliopsida > Solanales > Solanaceae > Solanum > Solanum pennellii. Next base: position 62,908,548 of record NC_028646.1, read on the forward strand.
AACTGATCCTGAGCTAGGAGTTATGGCCGTTTGAAGTTGACCAAAAACTCACTTTTTTCTAACTTAAGAAAATTTCTAGATTTTTAATTCTTGCCAAAACTTACTATTTAAAATTCTAAGCTTCTTCCTAGCTATCTTAATTTGCGAGATGTTACAATATCTCTCCTTTGGGAACATTCGTCCTCGAATGAGATTATTTCATGCTAGGCTTATGGTGTAACATCTTACATTTAGCTCATACACCCAACAACAAAATATAAACACAACATGTCAACTTAATATCATTGCCAATGAAAGGATTTGTACCTCAATTTGGATCTTTTCTAGATTCGATTAGATGTGGGTATCTCTTCTTCCCATCCTCTTTAGCTCCTCAAGTAGCTTCTCTGCAACTGACTTCCTTTCTTACCAAATCTAATAACACCCTTCATGGTTGAAAATTTAGAGTAATTCAATCATCTACCATTAGTACGCACAACCTACCTTGATATCTTAATACACTATCTCCCCCTTGTTCAAAAGCCATCACTTGTTTGCTTATGCACACTTGTCTTTAATTTAACCTAGATAGGGTCTTGGTCCTGCTAGCCTTTTACTTTTGAAACTAATGATGATTCAGATCCATTAATCACCACCACTCCTCCTTATGTGAAATTCATTCATCAAACTCGTCATCGTGCTAGCCTATCCACCTCCTTTGCTAACTCTTTCTTATCTTCCTCAAAATAGGTGGTACTACCTATAGACCACCTTCTTTGTTTGAGATTAAGCTCTTTCTAACTAAACACGTGCCAAAAACTTTTGTGATTGGTGAACACTTCCGCATGAACACCATAAATATAATGGCATCATCTTTCGAAGCAAATACTACATCAACCAACTCTAAGTCATTGGTTGGGTAATTCTTTTCTCATGAACTTTCAACTTTCTGAAGACATAAGCTATACCTTTGCCATTATGTAATGACACACAATACAAACCAACTCTTGATGCATCACAATAAACCATAGTAACTTACGTACTTTCTGATAAAGTCAAATGGGGTAGAAGTCAACTTCTTTTTCAATTCCTGAAAACATTTCTTACACGCTTCAAACCGTTGAAATTTAACTGTCACCTAGTTAATTTTGTCAAATAAAACCCTTCTCTAGAAAAATCCTCCATCTGCTCTTTCAACTTACTGGTACCATTCTATATGGAGAAAGAGAGATATGACAAGTATCTGGAATGATGTCTATGCCGAAGTTTATTTCTCTCTCAGTAGGGACTTTGAGTACATCATCAGAAAATAATTCTGGGAAATCTTTTTCTACTGAAATTGAAACTGATTGAATACGAGGTATCTCAACACTTGAGTCATTATGGAATAAGTGATAGACACACCCCTTGAAAACTAACTTCTTTGCCTTAAAGTACGAAATGAAACGACCCATAAACACTGCTGAACTGTTTTCCCACTCTATAACTGGTTCATTGGAAACTGAAACTTGACTACTCGAGTGTTGAAATCTATTGATGCATAATAGGCACGAAACGAGTCCATTCCTATAATGACATCATAATCTACCATGTTTAATTAAACTAAGTCATCCATGGTACTTTTGTGATTGACGGAGAATGGTACATTCATGATAGAATTTTTATGCTAGAATAGAATCACCATACTGAATGGTTCACTAAGTTGCTCAAGAATAACACAAAAATTCATAGCAACCTATGAAGTTACAAAAGATAAACTAGCTCTTGAGTCTAGTAAAGTATAATAGTAAAGTCAAAGACTTGAATCATACCAGTGACGACATCTGGCAAATTCTCTTGCTCCTGGCAATTTTTGATAACATTTAGTCGGTTTGTTCCTCTGCGAGTACCATTTTCTTGCATGTTCTTTGGACACACTTTCATGAAATGACCCTCTGTCACGACCCAAAACCGAGCCGCGACTGGCACCCACATTTACCCTCCTATGTGAGCGAACCAACCAATCTAAACCTTAACATTTCAATTTAATATCAACATAAAGCAATGCGGAAGACTTAAACTCATTAATAAAAGACAATTCAAT
>NC_028646.1:62918695-62929994 GCF_001406875.1 Solanum pennellii
AAGTTCAGAGAGTCGATTTCAGTACCCAAATTTCAGAAGTCTAAGTGTTCTGGAACGAGACACCTGCGACGGTCCGTCGTGCCCACGACGGTTCGTCCTGCAGGTCCGTCGCCAAGTTCAGAGAGTCGATTTCAGTACCCAGATTTCAGAAGTCTAAGTCTTTTGGAACGAGACCCCCTCGACGGCCCGTCGTGTCCATGACGGTCCGTCGTGGGTTCCGTCGACTCACACAGTTTTTCCAGAAATAAAATCTGCAGCTCAAAACGACTAAACAGGTCGTTACACCCTCTCCTCCACACTTAAAAGCAACCTTAATTGCCTTGACGTCACTTTCCTGGGTGCGTTCTACCACACCTAGCACATGCAGGAGCCAAGTTAACTCCAAGTGTGTCGCACTATAATGAGACTTGGTGCGTCTAGCTCTAAAGGGTTGTGAACTCTGACCATTATGCTCACCATTGTTCTGGGTGCAAGAGCACTAGCAGATTGTGGAGCAGGTCCCTTCTGTTTCTGTTGGAAGGAAGAATTTGTACTACTCTTTTGCTATCTGAACTTATTGCATGACGTCTTAGCCCGCGTATTGTTAAACCTTTCTCTATCCTTAAGCTTATCCTCCTCAACTTGTTGCACATGGATCATTAGCCTTTCGATGTCCATATCTCCTATCAACATAGTTGCCTTGCCTTCCTTGCTTTGCTGACAAGACAATCCAGCAACAAATAAACTAATCTTGCTCCTCATCTCAACAACCATCTCTAGGACATACTGGGAAAGTTGTGGAAACTTTAGACTGTACTCATAAACACCCATAGACTCCGGATTAAGGGTTAGAAACTCTCTAATCTTTGTGTCTCACAACTCACGAGGAATGAACCGTCCCATGAAAGCATTCTCAAACACAACCTAACTCACTATTGGCGCATCCTCGACCCTATTCCTTTTCTATCGGCCGAACCAGACTCTAGAGATACCCATTAGTTGGTATGCAACTAGTTCTACCCTCTCAGCATCAACAACATACAATATATCAATAATTTTCTAAAGTACTTCAACAAAGTTCTCTAGATCCTCTGTGGCACTTGAAGATGTGAACCTTGGTGGATTCATATTAAAACCTCACAAATCCTTGAGTTATCAGCCACTTCTTATCGATTACTTCTCTGTCCAACTTGATGAGTCGCAACTTGACATAACATCGAGATAGTCTCATAGAATTCAGTATGGGTAATTTCTCCTTGAGGTTGCACTTCAGGTGCATTTGGCAACTCTTGTTCCTCAACAATCCTTCTATCTTAATGACCTTTGACTGCTCTTATGAAGGCATGATTCTCTGGAAACATACGGAAACACGAATTAGAAGGATACTTTTTAGATATAAACTCTAACGCATGAAAGGAATATGAAAAAAGTGAGAAAATTCCTAAATGTTGTAGCCTCCCAATCATAGATGTGGCGCGCTTCACACCGATGACTAAGACTCAACAGACACGACTTCACACAATCCCTAGGCCTGTTGAACTTTATGATCTGATACCAAGTTTGTTACGCCCTGAGCCTACACCATAGGCGAGACCGGCACTTGAAGACCATTGCTGGCCCCAAGCGAACCCTTGTCCTGGCATACTTACTGAGCGGAAGACTTAACTCAAGAAATAACTTTAAAATAATGCTTAGCCAAAATGGCAACATAAGTCTTATAGTTTACAATAGATATGAAAAGACTAAAGAATTAACTCTATCTGTCTATGAAGCCTCTAAATTAAAGATGATGTTGGGACATAACCCTTAATCATCCTAACAACTAGAAACTAAAAGGTAAAGATGTTCTCTGGAATGAAGGGAGGCTCACCAACTAACTTTGAGCTGCTCAATAGATCAAATGTGCGCTGAAATATCGATCCTAGTTACCTGTGTCTGCATCATAATACGATGCAGCCAACTAACATCAGTATATTGAATGTACGAGTAAGCGAGTTGGAATGCTAAAACAATGTAGACTTGAAAAGGATTAAGAATGAACATTTAACTTGGCTATACTCAACTCATGAATAACTAACTCATTATGATTACTCATTTCATAATATATCAGTTTAAAGACGTGTGCAATATAAACAAAAGTTGTTTAAAACACGATTTTCAACTCTGTATATGCAAAGATACCATTACTTTAAAATGTACGTAAAAATAGAAAATAATCTGATGTAAACTCATAATCTTAATAATAAAGAAAATATATCATGCTTCCTTTCAAAGTCTACTCGTGCAATGCATGAATGAAGTCCCATACCCCCATTCATACTAAACAAAATCTCTTGAGGAACCATGAAACTACTACTGTGGGAGTTTCTCTAATCGACAACCATCACTTAATAGTCAGAGTGATGATACAACATTTTACCTTACGCTTCCATGGACCATCCTATACCTGTAAAAGTATAGGACCTCAACTTCCTAATGGATACACTAGTAAACTGTGAATAGGAATCATCTAAAAAGTATGACCTTTTTCTACCCATGGTGGCTACATGGTTTTCATTGAGATTTGATTTAATCTGAAACTCGCATCCCCACATCGGTGCTCCATACTACTCCCAAAAATATATTGGCTCTTATGTTTTTAAAACATATGGATTCTGTGGTTTGAGATTAGTGCTCAAAACATAGCTTTAAAACTCTCTTGGAAATCATAGCTTCCCTGCTTTCTTCGTTTTATAGAGCTATAACTTCTGTCTAAAAACTAGCTCGAAGGCTCTTTACTTGTTTAAATGTGAAAGTATTTAAAAATCTCTTTGGGGATACTTAGTATCCCTATACTTTTGAAGAAAATAACTTCAACTTAACTTTTTACTCCTTACTCTTTACTTAGCTTGAAACTTGAGTTTTGAAACGACTCTTCGAGAAATACTTTGTTCTCTTGTATTTCTTGAAAGGATGAACTTAATCTCTTTAGGGAAGTACTTAGTTCCCTTATACTTCTTTGAAGGAAAGACTTCAACTTTTACTCTTTCTTTAACTCGAGACTTCAGCCTTAAAACGAAGTTAAAACGTTTAAATAAAACTCTTGGAACTTAAAGAAACTTTACTTTGTCTTACTTCTTAACCTTTAAACTTAACTCTTAGATTCTTAGACTTTGATCCTAACTTTCATTGAATTGGATTATGGATTCAGGTTTCATGATCTCATATTTATGAATGATTTCACGATGTTTAGACATACCTTAGAGTGTTGGAATCAACTAGAAAATGTGGGTACATCACTTAGGAACTAGTACGAAAAGATGGGGAATAAATGGTGTTGAATGGCGTCATTGGCGCTTTGAGAGGCGTGAGGCGCCAGACCCTAAACTTCAGAGGCCAATTTGGGGCGCTCTGGCTGGTGCGCTTCCCCAAGCCCCTATGGACAAACACTTCCCTGTGGGGCTACGAGAGGCGCGACGCCCAAAGGCTTTGCAGAAGCATGGTTCGACTTTTCTTCTCAATTTTCAACTTTAAACCTTCTAATCTTCCATATATCTTCCCCCAAAGACTTTAGATAACTAATATACTCAATACCCTATAGTTTAGACTCGTAAAACATCCCGGAAACACGAATCAAATCAACTAGAACATCCTACTACCCATTCAATCAATAATTCGATAATTGTTCATCAAAATATGAATGTTCATCATCCAATCTACTCTAACTTGCTGAATTAAATAAAATTGGTGTGTGGGTGGAAGAACGCAACACAAAAATTTCTCACATACCTTTTTAGGGATCACGTCTGACGATTTTTACAAACCGAACTTCGACAATCTTGAACATTCTTGTTTTCTATTCTCTTTTCTCTACTTCTTTCTCTTCTCTCAAAACCCTAACTTGTTTTCTAAGAGTGTCAACTGAATGAAATCAGTTTAGAACCCAATTTATCACCCAAAAATGAAATGAAATAATTGTGTAAGGAAAAGACAACTTTGCCTTTCCCAAATCTGGATTGGACAATACTTAACCTAATAACTCAACTTCCGAAATTTATATCTCACTCATACGAAATCCAAAACGCACAAACTTGGCGGTGTTAGAAAGATATCTCAAAGTTATTTCCATCCATATGAAGAAATACCTCTAACTAATCCTTATATAATAGTTATGTCTATTTAAAGTTGACTAAAAACCCTCTTTTTCCTAACATAAGAAAATTTCCAGATTTTTAATTCTTCCCAAAACTTACTATTTCAACTTTTAAGCTTCTTCATAGATATCTTAATTTGCAAGATGTTACAGTGTCGACATGAAGTAGCTTTAAGTTTAAATCGTGAAGATCGTCTAAGGTTAAATTCCAGAACCTAAAGCCTTTAGTGGCGCAAGGAGTGCTAAAGAACAGGAAAATTTTATCTCGGATATGGAACAATATTTTACTATTGCAAGGGTTCCTGAAACGGACAAGTTAAACATTACTACAATGTATTTTACGGGTGATACTAAACTTTGGTAGAGGACTCAAAATGCAGATGAAGTAAGTGCTGGATGACCCAAAATTGATACATGGGAAGAAATAAATGTGTGATCAATTTCTTCCTAGCAATGCCTCTTAGCTTGTAAGGGAAAAGTTGAAGAGACTGAGGCAGACGGGTTCAGTGCAGGATTATATTAAAGAATTTACCTTTGTAATGTTAAACATTCAAAACATGTCCGATGAGGATAAATTACATAACTTCATTTCGGGTATGCAAGGATGGGCTCAAAACGAACTTCGAAGGCAGAATGTCAAGGATTTGCTCGGGGCAGTTGCTATTGCAGATTTGTTAGTGGATTTTTAGGCGACTCGACCTACTACTTTTGTTCCTTCTACTTTGAAATCCAAGAAAAAGGGTGATAAGAAAGGGGATTAGAAAAGGGAGAATCGTAAATACTGTGCTAATGATAAGGGGGAAGGAATCACTAAAGGAAGGAAATAAATAAAACAAGCCAAAGAACAAGGATGGAAATTTGAAAGGCTGTTGGACTTGTGTGGTCCTCATTTGGCTAAGTCTTGTCCGAACAGGGAAAGAGTAAATGTTTTACTTGCTGGAAAATTGAATCAGGATGAAGAAGGAGAGGAAGTCGTGGCTGCTATGACAAATCCGTTAGGTTCGTCTTTCAATCATATTACGTTGGTTAATAATGTTGAGAGGACGTCTAAGACTTCAAATCCACATGCTTCATTGATTCATATAGAAATGAAGATAAAAGAAAAATGTGTGATGTCAATGGTTGATACGGGGGCTACTCATGCGTTTATTGATGTTAATAATGCTGCGAAATTGGGGCTTAAATTGACTAAAAGTCCTTCCTACGTCAAAATAGTGAATGCTAAGGCACAAGTCATTGTGGGCATGGCTTATGGGGTGTCTATGACGACTGTAAATTGGGTAGGAAAACATAACTTGATGGTGGTGCCATTAGGAGATTTTGAGATGATACTCTGTATTGATTTTCTAAGAAAATTTCAGTTTATTCCTTTTTTACATTTAGATGGGATCACGATTATGACTGAGGGCAATACTGGATTTGTGAAAGGTGTTCATCCGTTTGGATAAGTCAGTAACATTGCAAAGAAGAAGGACAGGGAAATGTTGTTGTCTGCTATATCAACTGACAAAGGACTGAAGAAAAGTGATGAAACTATACTTGTTGCCTCAGTCGAATTAAAGCCTGATGTTACAGTAGAGGTGCCTAATTATGTGGTCGAGTTGCTGAAACAGTTTGCTGATGTGATGCCGCCTGAACTGCCAAAGACTTTGCCGACAAGAAAACGATCGCTCCTGCACAGGCTCCTTATCATATGGCTCCTAAGGAGTTGGTTGACTTGCGTAAACAGTTGAACGAATTGTTAGATGCTGGTCTGATTCAACTATCTAAGTCTCTAAAGGTTCTCCTGTTTTGTTCCAAAAGAAATAGGATAGGACGATGAAAATGTGTGTAGATATATTGACGCATGAGAAAGAAATGGTTGTTTTTGTACATTGCCTGCAGTTGGGATAGTCTACTTGCTGGGAATTCAATTTGTGGTGCGCACTGACAATGTTGCAAATACGTTTTTCAAGACGTAGAAAAAGTTGAGTCCTAAACAGGCATGGTGACAGGAATTTCTGGATGAGTATGACTTCATGTGGGAGCACAAGCCAGAGAAACACAATCCAGTGGTTGATGTATTGAGTCAAAAGGAGGTATTTGCTGCTATATTCAATTTCAAAACTTGAAACTGATTTCTTTGGTAGAATTAGGTTATGTGTTGCAAATAGTTCATTGTGTGTTAAGTGGATAGGTCAAGTGCAAGATGACACAATGAGACGGTATTGGATCGAGAACGATCTGCTCTATTTTAAAGAGGGGAGAATCGTTGTACCAAATCAGGGTGGATTGCACAAAGACTTGATAAAGGAAACGCATGATTCTACTTATGTTGGACATCCAGGTGTTGAAAGGATATTAGCTCTACTGTCTCGTGTTTATTTCTGGCAAAAGATGGAAAATGACATAGACGCTTACGTAAAGACTTACCATGTTTGTCAAGTGGACAAGACTGAATGTAAGAAGAAAGCAGGTTTGTTGCAACCTCTGCCTATTCCTGAAAGGCCTTAGTTGTCGGTAAGCATGAATTTCATTTCGGGTTTCTTAAGATAGATGGCAAAACATCAATAATAGTGGTGGTAGAAAGGTTTTTGAAATATTTTGTTTTCATTGCTGCACCTGAATTAGGTTCATCTGAGATCGTTTTTGATTTGTTCTATAAGTATGTGGTTAAATACTTTGGTGTTCCGACTGACATTGTGAGTGATAGGGATACAAGGTTTACATGCAGGTTTTGGACAGCTTTGTTCAACATGATGGACACTGAATTAAATTTCTCTACTGCAAATCATCCACAAATAGACGAACAAACGGAAAGGATTAATCACTTGTTGGAAGAATACTTGAGGCACTATGTGAGAACAAGTCAATGGAATTGACTTGCATTGTTAGAAACTGCGCAGTTTTGTTATAATCTGCATAATTCGTCTACAACAGAAATGATCCCTTTCGAAATAGTTTTAAGCAAGCAGCCTATGACACCATTGGATGTTGCTAAGTCTAAAAATCAGGGGAAATGTCCAGCAGCGTACAAGGTTGCACGAGACAGACTTGAGAAGTTATCTGAGGCACAAGACAGCTTCCCCAAGGCTCAACGGCGCATGGAGACAGATGATGTTCAACATCATCGCTTAGTAGAGTTTAATATGAGTGACTAGGTGTTGCTGAAACTTACTCCACAAATCTGGAAACAGATTGCAAGTAAGATTAGACGTCGAGGTTTGATTCCTAAATATGATGGTCCATTCGAAGTGGTAAAACGAGTGGGCAAAGTTGCTTATAGATTGAAACTGCCAGAAAGGTTAAAGATTCATCCCACTTTTCATGTAAGTTTCTTAAAATCTTACTTTGCAGATGCAGATGATCCGGACAGGAACAGGTCAAAAAAGGATCCTCCATCAGTACCTACACAGTCTCAAAGTCATGTTATATAAATATAAACATTTAATACTAAAATTGCTATCATTTGCATATTCATTGACTTTTGTGAAAAATTGGAATAAAGGTAAAACAGGAATATGCATGATGCCGGATGCTTTAACAAGGTAAGCAAAACTTACCATATTTCATTATTACTACATTGCACTTTTACAATTTAAAATGCTTCTTTTCTCAACTACAGGTATTTTGTCAATAAAATCGTCAGAGCAAGATGACTATTATCACCACCTATCCAGTTTCTTTCCAAATATGTAAATAGCATCACATAAATGCCTATATACAGTGCAATTACAAATGTAATGTATACATAATGTATGTATCATATATTATTATAAGTGGGAAGCTTCTAACCTCAAAGTTGAATTATCATTTTACCCTTCACTTAAATATTTTTTCTATTTTTTAAAATGTAAAAGTATTTTTAATAAATAATTAGATAATAAACTTTAAAGTAATAAAGATATAATGAAAGATAAATAGTCATTCAAAAAAATGAAGTTCAAACATTTCAAAACATCTCTTATTTAATTTTAGAGAAAAGACATAAATACACCATCGAAGTTGTCCCATATTTGTATAAAGACACCTAAACTTTTAAAGTGTCCTATCACCCCACTAAACAACTATATATCATTGTAAATTGGTCTTTTTTACCCATTCCATCGTCTATGTAGTGCGCGTGTTGCTTACTCTCTAGGTAACCCGACCCGACCCTTTTTTTTAAAGAAAATTCGTGAACTCCTTTTCATTTCATTTCTCAACTTTTTCCTAAAATCAAACGAAATATACAGTGTTGTTGTTGACGATCTCGTTGTTGATCATTGTTGATCGTTGTTGATGTGTATTTGTGAAGATTCTTGGAGATTGAAGGTCTAACAGGTTAGGGTTCTAAAACATATGATAAAAATCTTCACTTTTTTTTGATTATTCTGATTTTATTGATTATTATAGTGTAGAATTGTTAGAATCGACCTCCTACAGTTTCCATTGTTAGGATATTTTTTAAGTATGTTGGGTAATCGACTTAGTTAGTATTGGGTATTGTGTTATTGACTTAGTGCGACTGTTAGTGATTAGGGTTTTGTGATTGTGTTTTAGGTTAGGGTTAGATGTTATCCACTTAGTTCGAACCTTATTATTTGTCTCTTATACATATGTAGACGTCAATTTGTACATTATCAACTGCTATTGTTAGTGTTTTTGTTTTGTTAGTACTGTTAGAGCTAAATGTTAGTGTTTTTTTCTACTTTTATTAGTTAGTGTTTCTGTTGTTGTTGTTTGTTAGTGATTATGTTTGTTGTGTACAACTTGTTAGAGTTAGTTATTGAAATGTGTATTTGAATTGTGTTTGTTGTTGTTACATGCTTTTTCAGGATGACTTTTACTCTGATAACTTTAAGATGGTATCATGGGGGGGGTAATAGAATTTGGTCCACCACCTAAATATATTGGGGGGCATATGACAGAATTCCTAGATGTAGATGTTGATAGGATGTCTTATTTTGAGTTGAGGGAATACATATAGGAACTAGGATATACAATTGATTGTGATTTTTTCATCAAGTGGGATGGGTTATTGGTCCTTGTTGATAATGATAAGGTTATATTTGACCTTTTCAATATGATAAATGATGGGGATACAGTGGAGGTGTATGTTTTTCATGGGGTTAGTGAAGCTAATCAGGCTCCACTTGAATTGGAGTTTGGAAAGGAGTTGAAAGAAGAAGAGTGTTTTGGAGGATTGCTAAATCCACATATGAAGCTGAGATGAAGGACAATATAGAGACAATGAGGAAATTAGGACAAGAAGGTTTGGATAATCTTTTATGGTACAATTTGAATAAATGGTGCAAGAAGTATTTTGAAACATATAGCAAATGTGATGTGTTGGACAACAATATGGCAGAAAGCTTTAATGCTTGGATTGTGTCTGCAAGGTATAAAACCATCATTACAATGCTTGAGGAGATAAGGGTGAAGATGATGAAAAGAATTGGTGATTTGAGAGAGTTCTCAAACACTTGGATCACTGATATATCTCATATGTCTTTGAAGATTTTGCAAGAAAACATTCAAAAGTCTATGCAATGTAACTTGACTTGGAATGGAGAAAGAGGTTTTGAGATTAAACACCATGAATTTACACACACTGTGGACATTGTTAATAGGAGGTGTAGTTGCAGATCCTGGCAGCTCAGGGGAAATCCTTGTCCTCATGGTGTTGCTGCCCTTCATTACAAAAACTTGAAACCAACCCATTATGTGGCTAGTTGTTATAGCAAGGAAACCTACCTCAGCACATATGCCCATTTTATTCAGCCAATGAATAACATGAAAATGTGGCCAACCTCAAATAATCCAATTTTAAAGACACCAAAGACCAGAAAGTTGCTGTAAGACCAGGTAAGGTTAGAAGAAAGGAAGCAGATGAAAGTAGAAAAACTGGAAAGTTGAGCAAAAGAGGTGCTGTAATGACTTGTAGCAATTGTGGCACAGAAGGACACAATAAAAGAGGATGTCCTACAAGAAACCAATCTGGTCCAAGTCAATCAACTGAACCATGTTCTCAGTCAAGAAGTACTGGTCCAAGTTAGTCATCTGAACCATCTTCTCAGTCACAGGTACTTTTATTTGTTACTCTCAAATGTATGTTATATGTAGATGTATATATATTGATATATTAATATATAGGATACTGAAAGAGGTAGAGGAAAAGGAACAGGAAGAGCAACAAGAGGAAGAGCAACAAGAGGAAGAGCAAGTGGCAGAGGTGTTCCAGCTCAATCACTTGGAAATGTTACAAACACAGAGGTAATATATCTATTTTATTATATCATTGTCCGATAATATAGATATGCTTTAATATTTTGATTTCAAAGTATAGACTTTAAATGGTAGAGGTAGAGGTAGAGGTACAGGTAGAGGAGCAGGATTAGGGAGAGAAATGGCTCAAGAAAGAAATGTGAATGAAGGACTAAGTAGAGAAAGAGGAATGACTCAACATAGTCAAACTAGTTCTGAAGCAAACTGCAGTGGAGGAGGCCTAGGAAGAGGGAAGAGACCAGTAGAACATGAGGACACCAGTGGAGGACAAACAAGACCTTTAAAAGGCCAAAAATGGTAGGTGTTGGCATATACCAAGCTGAAGATGAATTTACAACTCTCAATGTAAGTTTACAACTATCAATGCAAGTTTACAATTGTCATTGCAAACCTAATTGTCTAATATTTGAGTATGTATTTATTTGACTAAGCAGCCTGGATTGCCAAGTAGAAGAGTCATCAATACTGGTACAAAAGTTACAAAGAGGGCTGATGTCACGACCCAAAACCGAGCCGCGACTGGCACCCACATTTACCCTCCTATGTGAGCGAACCGACCAATCTAAACCTTAACATTTTAATTTAATATCAACATAAAGCAATGCGGAAGACTTAAACTCATTAATAAAAGACAATTCAATAACTTCTAAAATTCAACATCTATTATTTCCCCAAAAATCTGGAAGTCATCACCACAAGAACATCTGTGATCAAATTACTAAACTAAGAGTATTCCAAGAAGCTAAAACAAATAAAAGCTAGTCTATGCCGAAACTTCAAGGCATCAAGACATGAGGAAGGAGATCCAGTCCAAGCTAGAAGCATTAGCTCACCCTGAAGATCCGGTGTGACGAAGACTGGCTAGAATTACTGTTGAGTCGAAGATGACGGCACGTTTGCTGCATTCCACAATATACAAGAAGAAAACATAAAAGTAGGGGG
>NC_028646.1:62936473-62959624 GCF_001406875.1 Solanum pennellii
CGTCGCCAAGTTCAGAGAGTCGATTTCAGTACCCAAATTTCAGAAGTCTAAGTATTCTGGAACGAGACACCTGCGACGGTCCGTCGTGCCCACGACGGTTCGTCCTGCAGGTCCGTCGCCAAGTTCAGAGAGTCGATTTCAGCATCCAAATTTCAGAAGTCTAAGTCTTTTGGAACGAGACACCTGCGACGGTCCATCGTGCCCATGACGGTCCGTCGTGAGTTCCGTCGACTCACACAGTTTTTCCAGAAATAAAATCTGCTGCTCAAAACGACTAAACAGGTCGTTACAGCTGATGTTGTCACTGGTGATATTGGCTACACACCAGTACGTGGATTCAAATGGAAGGGGAAGACAACTATTACCAGTAGCAACCTGGAAAGAATGAGGGCTGAAAAGGTTATCCAAACTAGGTCTGTAGCTGCTGCGAATGCTGCTAATAGCCAAGGTCAAACAACTTCAAGTAGAAAGACTTATGTGCCATGGAAGTAGGGAATTTTGATGTTGCCTTGTTCATTTTGACAAACAAAATTTAACTATGCATATTTTTGTGTTGTTTTTTATTGGAAACAAACTCAGTTTTGCGTGTAACCAAACAAACTTGAATGGTTGGAATCAAACTAGACTATAAAGTCTTCTTTTTAGTAAGTTTTGTTATTGCCTTTTTAATTATAATTGACATATTTGTGAAGTTTCTCAAATGGTTGCCATGATAATATAGATAAGAGACCCAAATACATTAACTAATTGTTCAAATCATAACAATTTCGACAACAAAGAACAACAATAACTTGAACATTCAACAAATTCTATCCTTCAAGTTACACACATCTACAACTAGCAAGATCAAGACAATTAGCTTCTAGGTACACACACCTACAATTTAAAAAATTTGAAAGTAACTAAACATGTCTATGACAATTTTGGTTGCACACACCTACAACTTCCATCCTTCACATTTTTGGTTAGACTTAAACTTAGAAAACACACAAAAATGATCAAGACGATTAGCTTCAAGTTACAACATTTGCCCTTCTTTTTCTCCTTCATCATTACTTGGTTACTTTCAACACGACTTTCATAAGATGTCAATACTTCTTCCAACTCCTTAATTCAATTTGCTAATCTCGGAAAAACGTACTTGGATCATATATCAACTTCTTCTCAATCCCTCTATCTAAAGAAGTTGCACGCATCCTCCTAAAATACGCAAAACACAAACTAAAGAAAAATACATAAACAAAAGATCTCCATAAAATAATTAGTAAACAAACACGAGTAGCGTGGATAAGACCAAAATCTTCGAGCTGGGTTATGCTCCGACCATGAAGTTTGCATTGATATTAAGTCACCATGTTTGCATCGCAGTTTCACTCGCAACATCACATCATTCTCATCATTACAAATACGATTCAACATTGTATTTGACATTTTCAATTAAAAACTAATCACAAAATTGAGAAGAAATTCAACCATAAAAAACTTCAAATTAACGTTTCTACTGGAAATTAAAAGAGAAAAGACGAATTCCTACCTTATTTTCTTGAGGAAGATGATGAAGTCGTCAAAAAGAGAGCACCAATATTGTTCATGCCATGTAAATCAAAATTTTAGGTCTACCAACGGCTATTTTTGAGTTTAAATTGGGGAAGATACAAAAATTAATTAAATAATTAATATTAAAGAAAGAAAATGACATATGACTGTTTTAAACTGGTAAATAAAAATAAAAAATGGCTCATGACGCGCCTAACGTGCGTGTAAACAACCCAAATGAGTTAATGGGTAAAAATGGCCAATTTACAACGATATATAGCTGTTTAGTGTGGTGATAGGACACTTTAAAAGTTAGGTGTCTTTATGCAAATATGGGACAACTTCGATGGTGTATTTATGTCTTTTCTCTTAATTTTAAGTGAAAGAATTTGAAGAGTTCCATTGATAAAATCATATACATGATTTTTCCATCAAAATACATTATTTTGATGTCTTCTCATGACAATAGCATGTGAATTGATTTATCTCACAAAATTCTTCTTCAAATTTTTAATGTTTCTTTTCAATAAATTTTAGACATATATTTATATAGGTAGAACTAATATTACATGTTTTGTTTCATTCTTTTCATAAAAAAATTATGTTTTTAACGCAACAGGTGATAAATAATTCTAGAGAGTTTTTCATTTGGACAAAAAGTCTGCTCAACATTCATGAGGTAAAAAATCTACATGTGTGAGAAAGAATATGTATGTTATTTCGTTAATTTATTGACGGTAAATTCTTGGAGAATATAGTATATGTATTATAATTTAATCATTTCAGTGCATTCGATGCATTCTTCAAGAAGGTTAAAGGCGTCATGGACATTTATTTGTTGTTTGGTAAGTATTATTTTTCATTTCAATGTTGCATATTTTTACTTAGTTCATTGTTTGTTACATTCAATTTTTCGGTTGAAGAAAGGTAAATTGACTACTTTTTCTTGAATAATGGCAATGAAAAAGAAAATAAAAATTTTCATTTACATGTCTGATGTACAAATCTTCTTTTAAAGATTATGTTTATTATAACAAGTTGATTATCATGTAGTGAACACTCTAGGTTATTGGATAAGAGAATTGAATAATTCATGTAATTAGTTTTTTCTCATAATTAAATCTACAAAAATTAGCATGCAATATATTTAATGTGTTTTTTTTAGAATTTATAAATGATTTACTACTTGTATGAAAATAAAATCATGGTGTGATTTCATATTTGTAAATAAATACCCTAATAACCAAAGACGAGGAAGCGTAGAAGAAGAAAAACGGTATTGCTAAATATTTTTATATTCTGCAACTTTATGTTTTTATTGATTAAATTTAGAACTTATTATTTCATTTATTCTATCTAGGAAAAAAAGTATTTGGATAAAAAATCTCATAGATTCTTTATACTCATTTTAAGGAGTATATACTCCTTTAAATTTTTAAACATAAAACAATATTATTAATAATTTTTATACTTTTTTTAAAAAAAAAGTGTATTGACTGATATAGGTAAACGAGCGGAGAGCGAGTCCAGAAATTATTTTTATTTTTATTATAAGTGAGAAGATCTTAACTTTAAAATAGGATAATGATTCTACCCTTTTACTATTTTAAATATTATTAAAGAAATAATCAATAAAATATTACTTAAATAATACTTATATGGTATTAATCCATTATGTTTCTAGGTAGGATTAATTAAAGAAATGTTTAATTTATTTTTCATTCTAAAATAGAGTTCGGTAGATGAAGTGTTTCGTAACAACAAAGAACAGTAAATTATATTCAAAATATCCTTTAACATTAAAGAACAAAAATGTCCTTTGAATTACCATACATCTTAATATGACACATATTTAGATTTTAGTAAGAAACTCTACATATTCCCAACTTTAAACAATCTAATTCTCATAGATGTTATGTATATCATCAATTTTTAAATGACTTTTACAATTCCAAACTTGTAACTATAAATTCCAAAAAATTATCTTCAAAATCATTTTATATTAATGCATACACTTAGTTATTTCGATGTATAATTGTTGATGAATGATTATTGGTGGATGTAATTACACTGACACATTGTTCAACACAATTACTTTTTGTTGATGCATGCGCTTTGTTATTCTAATGTATAATTATTGATGGATAATTGTTGATGAATGTAATTGTTCATCACATATGCAATAAAAAAGAGATATATCTGTTTATGCTTTTGTTAGTTCTTGAGAAAGTTCCTCTATTATTATAAACTAGAACTATTTCTCTCTTTAATTTTTGTTATTTAAAAGTTTTAGAATTCATTAGCTATTTTATTGTTTTTAGTCTACTCTATTTCATTTTATTTTCGAATTCATTAGCTAATTTGGTATTACACTCTCTCTCTCTTTTTATTACTTAATTTTATGAATAACTATTTATACATATTGTAACTGTATTTAAATAATTTACCAATATTTATACTAAGTAGCGTGCAATACAAATATATTTTCTATTCTGAAATTGAATTTCGCAAATATGCATACATTTTATAGTAATTACAAGGAAGTAACGTGCAACACACGTTTTCAAAATCTAGTATTTATATAAGAGCTACCAATATTTGTGAAAATAATCACTTATTTTTTGTATTGGGGGCAACCACTATCTAGTCTTTAAAATATTTATGAGATGGAAAATAAAGTACATTGTTGGGTAGTTCATTTAATTTTAGTGGTGTTTTGTGAAACTTATTTGATAAGACTATTTTTGTATCTTTTTTCACTTGAGTGGATCAATTACGACCTATGAAACTTACATAAATATATTATAACAAAAAAATTATTTATCATTTATAATGATATCAATTTTTTCACTTAATCACTTTTAATATATTTATAATATAATTTTAATATTATTATAAAGAATAATTTATTAATTACGTATAATATAAGTTTTATTGATGGATAATATATTTATCACATATTTTAATACACTTATAATACAATGAGTAGATTTATTACCAAACAAGCATAATATATTTAAAAAATAGTTATAATCCATATATATTGCATAATATATTTAAAAAATAGTTATAATCCATATATATTGCGTAAATAATATGTATTGCTATAAATAGTAATAAATAAAAAAATTCACTAATATTAGTAATTATTTATTAAAAGGTACTCATCCAACTAATTTTTTATTCATAGGGTATTTCTTTTAAGTACTCACATAGAGTGGCTTTTCATATCTATACCTATTATACCCATATATGGATGACCAGTTTTTAATTCGTAAAATTAGTATGATCAGCTTTTACCAATAAATTTAATACATTTAGTATCCTTAAATTTAGTTTAGTCTATTATACCAGTTTGAAATGAGTTTCTATGCGTATTATCATATACAAATTTTGTTCACATCACATACCACGTATAAGTATAACTTGTTCTTTCCCTGAGATTTTAGATTGTTGAAACCTACATAAACACACAGACGTACACACACACATGACATATCACAGTGGAAGGATGTCACCAAAGTTTAATATTATAATATCGTATAAAACGTATGATTACTCTTGACAGGTTATAAAGAGAAGTCATTATCAAGTTTCACTATAAAAGATGAAGATAAGACTCTATTCAGCAAAGGAAAGACTTAACATACACAAAAAAAAAGAAGCGGAGGGAAGCTTACGGGATCGGGGGAGACCAAAAGAATCAACAACAATGAAGTCAACCACAAAACAAGTCCGCAGAAGGCCTCAACAATTGTAAAATGGAGAAGTGCTAGAAATGTGGAAAGAAAGGACATTATGCTAGAGATTGCTGAGGTTTTGACCAAAATAAGTCATAATATAAAGCAATTCACTAAAATAATATGTTTTTTTAAAGTTTTACAAAACTAGTATAAACATATTTCACAGTAACGTTTTAGGATGTATTTTACTTTTTTATAGCTGACGGCGTTAGATTGATACACGTAACTCAAAGTAACGTTTTACTCCTAAAATGTTACTGTGAGTAACGTTTTAGAAGTAAAACGTTACTCAAAATGATGTTTTAGGAGTAAAATGTTACTTATAGTAACATATATAAATCTAGTTTTTTAAAAATCTAGTTATTTATATTCTGCAATTTACTCAAGAATCCAATTCCTCAGCATAGTAGGCTAGTTAAGTGGTATCTTAAATAACCCAAGACAAAAGTCATTTTGCGACCACCCAAAAAGATTACTTGAGTTCTCCGTTCCTTCCATTAGAACGACTCGGGGAGTAAAATATCTCATTATCATGGAAGTAAATGTTCAACAAGTTAAAAGTTACACATTTCACTTTAAAGGGTGTCCTATAAGTTTTTCAAAGGGTGAGTATCCTATGTCTTTGTCCCCCATTAACAAAAAGATGGTGTGATAAAGAAAAGTAAATTATGTGGACAAAATGATCTCTTAGCCTAAGAAATAAGAACAACATAGCAGAGACATTAAATCTTTTACTCATTCCAGCAAACAAAGAGAAATGGCTTATGCTGCTATCTCTTCACTTGTGTATACATTGGAACAACTCTTCAAACCTAATCAATCGTTCCTTTGTCCATGCTCTACACAACAATATGCTCAATCTCTCTACCAAAATCTTTCTGCTCTGCAACTTTTCCTTGACAACACAACCACAAAGGATATTGAAACTCTTAAGGTATGTAATTAATTAACTAGTATAGTTATCTAAATTGTATATATTTTTTTAAATAATATTTAATTTATCGAGTTTCAATTCCAAGCTTGTAGAAAAGAGGATCAGAGATGTAATATACAAAGCAGAAGATAAAGTTGATTCAAGTCTAAGAAACATCATTCTAGCAGATTGCGGAGAGAAGAGAGAAGGGGCTGCTAAATTCTTCGAGCAAGAGTTGCTAAAAGTGGAAAAAGATGTTGATTCTCTCAGGAAAGAGGTGATGGTAGTTGAGTTTAGCAAGCATGGAAGAAAATGTGCAGAATTAGCAACAACTCCTTCCTCACCAGAAAAAAGTACAATTGAGGAAAATACTATTGTTGGGATGGAGGATGACTTCAACATCATACTTGATCGCGTCACTGCCCAAACAGACGAGTTAACTGTCATACCAATTTTTGGTATGGGAGGTATAGGTAAGACAACTCTTGCTAGAAAAATTTGCGATGATTCATATATTCGCTCTCGATTTGATAAACATGCATGGGTCACTATCTCTGAAGAATACAATCAGAGACAAATGCTTCTTGAAGTTGCCTCTTCGATTACCGGAAGCAATCAAGAAATGAGCGATGATCAATTAATGGAGTTTGTGTATAGAGGTCTGAAGGGTAGGAGATTTCTAATTGTCATAGATGATATTTGGAGTACTGAGGCATGGGACCTAATGCAAGCAATATGTCCAAATGATGACAATAAAAGCCGAATTCTATTAACTACTCGGCTCAAGTATGTTGCTGATTATGTCAACTGCCCTGATTTCCGCCTCATAGTAAGTCTTTGCTAAGTCGAGATGATAGTTGGAATCTATTCATCGAAAGACTATTCAAAAAAGATTTGTGTCCTCCTTTACTTGTAGAAATAGGGAAGCACATTGTACAACAATGTCAAGGATTACCTCTCTCGATTGTTGTCGTTGCCGGACTTCTTGGAAAAATGGACTTAACGCATGACAATTGGAAGAAGGTTGAGGAAAATCTGAACTCATTCTTTGGTACGGTATCCGAACGATGCCAATCAATTCTTTCTTTGAGCTACAATTACTTGCCCCAATATTTGAAGGCTAGTTTTCTCTATGTTGGAGGTTTTCCAGAAGACAGATGTATTAATGTTTCCAGGTTGATTAGGCTATGGATTGCAGAGCAATTCATAAAGGCAAGAAGCAATAAAAGATTAGAAGTGATGGCGGAGGAGTATCTACAAGAGTTAATTGATAGAAGTCTAATAATGACCGGAGAACAAAAGGTTAATGGAAGGATGAAATTTTGCAAAATTCATGATCTTCTTCGCCAATTGTGCCTAAGTGAAGCTGATCATACCGAAAATGTTGTGCATGTAATGAATGGGAAAGTTCTCCAAGCCAGATATGATCAACATGGAGTGATCTTTCTGTCTAAAGTCAAAGATAAGCATGATGAGCGTCCACAACGTAAAATTGGTATAATCCGTACCTTTATTTCAATTAATATGGTAGAAAACGGGATTTATTCCCGTGTTTCAGAGTTCAAGTTTCTTAAGGTGTTGGATGTATTATCAGTTTGGTTAGATTTCTCTCTGGTAATACCCGAGCTTGTACATTTGAGATATGTTGCTGCAACAATTGGAGATTGTCTTTCATTAGCCAAATTGAGAAATCTACAGACCATAATTCTTCGAAAAACTCCCAGACTTTTAATAAAGAATTCAAGAGAGTTGAAGCAGCCAATAGATATTTGGAGAATGACAGAGATAAGACATGCGAATATTGATTGCCCACTATATATATCAAATCCTCTTGAAACAGAACAACTTCTGTATAACTTGCAAACACTTTATCTCTATAACTCTCCTTTTGTTGCGGAAATCATAAGAAGAACTCCCAATCTAAAAAAACTAAAGATTTCAGATGATTCTGAGAATTGCAATGTTCTTGATTCTCTCACTCTTGTACAGGATCTGGAGACACTACACATAAGAACAGTCCTGATGAATTTTTCTGTAGACATTTTCCCTCCTAATCTAAAGAAATTGAGATTATCATACACTAGATTACCATGGGAAGTTATGAAATTGCTGGCTAATTTACCGAATCTTGAGGTGCTCAAATTGGAAGGTGCATTTGATGGAACAGATTGGAAACTAGATGAAGATGTTGTGTTCCGTAAATTAAAATATCTACAACTTTATGGGCGCTATGAACTGCAAAGGTGGGAAGTAGCTGGTAGTGATAATTTTCCGATGCTTGAGCAACTAATAGTGAATGAGTTGGATGAATTGGAGGACATTCCGGAGAGGATTGGAGATATAATGACACTAAAATTCATCAAAATAAAATGGTGTGGCTATGCTTTAGAGACAAGTGCAAAGAAAATTCAACAAGAGCAACAAAGCTTAGGAAATTATGAGCTTCAAGTTCAAATTACTCCTAAGGTATGTTAAAATTACGTCTTTTGATTATTAGTCAATTATTAATTAATATGTTCATGTGCTCTTCTTATTTCCTTTATAGGCATAATATATACTTTTTAATTTTGTCTCATTTCATATTTATATCCTCCAACTGAATGTGTGCATACATAGACATTTAAATTTGTATAAAGTTGAACAAGTAGACACATAAATTTTATGTGGCATAATACACATAGGACACCACGTCGGACACAAATTGTCATGTAGGATGTCACATAGGACGCGTGTGTCTATTCGTTCAAATTTACACAAATATGAGTGTCTACTTATACATACTCAAAATTGATGGACTTAAATGTAAAATAACGTAAAGTTAAATAACAGATTTATATATTATGTCTTCCTTATAATACATATCAAAGAAACATTTTATTAAGTGATAGTGAGCCACCCGACTCCAAGGGATTTATTTTTTGGAAAAATTACATAATATCACTTTTTAATAATTATACTATATAGACATATTTTACCTATAGTTTAAAAATATTACTCATAGTATCACTTTTTAAATTATACCATATATTTAAAAAAAAAAACATTAAATCATATATGTTGAATATGGTATTGAATAATTATCTTAAATTTAAAATTCTTAATTAAAGGTATAATAACAATTCAACCTCCTTCTATCTCCTCCGCCAACAATATGTCTCCCCCACCCCAACGTCCTCCACTATTTTTTCTCTTTTCCTTTATCCTCTCAACACATAATTTCTTCATAATAACTATCAAAAATGATTTTGGTTCATTAACAATATATTTAAAGGTTTGTCACTATTCAATTATCATTCTTTTATTATGGTGTAATAATGTATCTATCACATATATTCGAGTATTTTATTTTTTAAAAAACCTATTAAATTTCCTTTGACGTCGGAGATGATTAGGATAGAGATATTACGGTGGAGGCGCCAGAGGACAAGTCAGGTTAGATGAAGGTGAAGGTGAAGGATCGGAATCACCGGTGGCGAAGTCACATCAGTGCTGGATTCCAGTTCCAAACTTGGAGAATTTTTGAATGTTTTGTAGTAGATATACATTGTTGTTCAAACGGGACTCCAAAGAAAAGCGTAAAAGAAATCATTTGAATCACAGACATATCGACATGTCCTATGTATATGTCATTCTTCCATGTATATGATGTTTGTCAGACGTATCTAACTACTATGCCCTTCATCTATGCATATACCTTTATTCTTATTCTATGTATTTGTTTACTAGTCTACATCGTGTGTGTTGTACGTGTGTATCGTATATATTGTATAGGATGTTGTAAAATAGAATTGATATTAATAAATTAATTATTTAAGTAAATAGTTATAATTTAAAGAAAATCAGAAAATTCTTTGAAATGATTAGTTGATATTGTCATTGAGTAACCTGTATTTTGAGATCAAAATGACCACATATCATTGGAACATTTGAAGTATTAATTTTACTTCATTCAATTTTGTAAACAAATCTAACCGACAAAATTAAAAAGAACTATCCATACAAAAACTGTTATCAATAGTCTTTCCTCTTCAGGTTATCAACATAAATGATAGACACCATTTAAGTACATTTTTTTTCTTAAATATTCATACTTGAAATTTAGTATGTGCATGACTGATTGCACGTATTAGGATACTACTTTCAATTCAAGTGCCAACAATCGTGAGGCTAATATAACCCAACCGAATGAGTTAGGGTTGAGTCTAAAGGAAGCAATTAATTGTCGAGAATCAAATAGAAAAGTAGAACTTTGTTCTAATCAATTATAGCTATAAATATTAAAGAATAAAAGCATACTAAATCAAAAAGTTACACAAATGTCAATTATTAATGGGGGTGGGGGGGGGGGTTTGTATTCAACTATTAAACAAAAAATAGCAAAAATATGAGGATACGAAATAGGAAGACGAGATTATTGGGATGTGATATGAATATGCGATAAAATAAATGGAAAAGGGTCAAAAATACCCGTGAACTATCTGAAATAGCTCACATATACCCTTCAACTATATTTCAGCTCAAATATACCCTTCTCGTTAAACTATAGGGTCAAAAATACCCTTCTCATTAACAGAATCTGTTAAACGACACTTGGATGCCATGTGGATGCCACATGAAATGCCACATAAGCCAATAGAGTTTCACTCATGACACATAGACTAATAAACTACTGTGGAAGTACACAAATGAGGTTGCATATGATAAGTTGAAAGCCAATTGAGTCACTTTTGGAACATGTGTTTCTCCTGGTGCTACAGAAGCACCAGTTTTCGGAGTTGCCTTCGTAGTTTGGTACTCTTCAAGCTTCATACATGCAAAACTGTAAGTGCGAATAGGGATATCAATTCAACGGCATCCACCTGTTGATCATCAACAAAAACTATCACTTCATTACAAAGCTATCTTCATTGGATAAGCTATTAACAACGACTGATTAGGGGTAAGTTTATTAGTCTATGTGTCATGAATGAAACCCTATTGGCTTATGTGGCATTTCATGTGGCATCCAAGTGGCGTTTAATAGATTCTGTTAATGGAAAGGGTATTTTTGACCCTATAGTTTGACGGAAAGGGTATATTTGAGTCGAAATATAGTTGAAGGGTATATTTGAGCTATTTCAGATAGTTCAAGGGTATTTTTGACCCTTTTCCGTAAAATAAATAACTAGGTAAATGCTATTGCTAGTAAATCGCCGAACATTTGTAACTAAGCTAGACTTTAGTGGGAGTAAATTTTCTCTCAAACAATTTACCTCAAATCAACTCGGTTTCTCTCAAACACCAAGTTGCAGCATTTAAGCACAACCTTCACCTTATCTCATTCACTCTCTCGAGCTGAACCCGTGATGACCTAATAACCATAGGCTATCGATTTAGTAGTTTTGGTTTTAAAACCTCTCTCTAGAGCAAGCCAAAAATACGAAGATAAAATCATATTTTTTAACTACAATCCCATTAAATTCAAACGCAACAACTAAACAAAATTACATTTAAATAGAAAATGGACTATCAATGAGCAATACCCAATAATAAATTTAACCCATATTCATAGAATCACACCCAAGAATTTAGGGTTTTAGCTAGACATGAAAAAGAGATCGAAATCGATACCAATAAGTGTTTCCATCAAATGGGTACGATAAATAATGCATTTAAACACGTCAAGGATGAAGATTTTCAAGACCCACTTCCAATTTCTTGGAATTGAAAACCTTCAGAGCTTAAGAACAATGTCTCCAAAAACTCTAAAACTGAAAAAATGTCTAAAAATTTCTATATTCTGTTCTGAAATTCAATTCTAGATAGATAGCTAACAATTCAAATAAGTATATAGTGTTCAAAGATTTGTGTTATGAAGGTCCACTTGGCGCAGTTAGTCGGGATTGTCGGCACGCTCGACGATCCGCCCTGTGGTCTGGTTCTTCACCTTTCTATTTTTGCCTTTAGCATCTTCGCGTTTTGAATC
The DNA here is from genome assembly GCF_001406875.1 of Solanum pennellii. Taxonomy (NCBI): domain Eukaryota; kingdom Viridiplantae; phylum Streptophyta; class Magnoliopsida; order Solanales; family Solanaceae; genus Solanum; species Solanum pennellii. The sequence continues at coordinate 62,948,631 of NC_028646.1, forward strand.
ATTAGGTGATATATTGCTTGCAGCGACGCGGAGACTGCTCCTTTTCATCACCAACTTGATATTTTCCTTCAGGGCCCAGCAGACTGGAACTTTAGGCGAAAGGAGATTAAGGCCTTTCGGCGACTCGCCTAATGGATTGGGCGATCATCAAGCTTTCATTTCTTTATTCGTTCAACCGACTTGTTCCTTTTTTCTTGATAGCGTCCATGCTTTTTCTCTCAATTCATATAAGTGGAACGTTAGGATTTACATCAGTTATTGAGGCAAAATATGTGTTTGAGGACATTAATTCTATGAAAATATAGCCCTAAATGACTCCAAATTGTGGACTCATCAATGATACTAATAAGATTTACCATAGATATTTCAATATTTTATCTTTATAAGTAATCTTTCTTTTATAAAATATTAGGACTCAATTAATATTTGATTAAGAATATCATAGAGAGGTAATTTTACAAAAATAAAGAATACATAGTTGTTATAACCAATGATGGTCAAATAGAGGTCTGAGTGTATGTCAAATATTGAGTTTGACCTATACTTTGTGTGTGTGTGTATATATATATATATATATATATATATATATTCTTATTTTCTTCTTCATTCCTTTTAATGTTGATTAAAGAACCAATGACTTATTATTTCGTGAATATTTCATTCATTAGGTGTTCTTCAGTTATGTGATAATGAAAAATAATCAAATTCATGTTGGAATATTGCTAATATTTTTCTAAGAACCTATTTTTCCATTATTTTTAATGTATGGATATTGATAAAAAAAATATTTGGAAGTTCAATGCATTATTATTTATGACCACTTAAAGCGTGAGAAAATTACCTAGTTACATGATAATATATAGTAACTCCGATACCTCCATAACCTTCATCCTTGATATTCCTCTATAACTTTCATGGTTATTGTCTACATAACTTTCATGATTAATGTCANGTATGTATATATAAGTATCATATTTTAATGTTAATATATGAAAAATATAACCTTTGGAGAAAAAAAATTCATTTCTTTAACTTTCAACGTTATCTTTGTAAAATTGTAGTCTTCTCCTTTTTTTGCCGCATACAGATAATATAGTTGTTGTGTAATGAAAGTATCTAATATCTTATAAAAGTTGTATAGTGATATACAAAATATTCTTGATGAATAAAATTTAAAGTATTATTTATAGAATATTTAATTTGATCTAATAGTATTTCATGTTCATACTTAAAAATAATCGTTATTTTTTTATATAGCTAGCAAGAAGTGTATCTTGTGACATAACATATTCTCAATTTAAAATGAACACAAAATAACAGAAAAATTCATACTTAAAAAATCCATACTCAGACTCGATTAAATATAGAAAAGAAAAAATATATAGAACAATACATAGCGAATGAAGAAGGAAGACGAAAATACATGTTCATACTATACTCACTATAGTGTTTCATTTGATTAAAATATCTTGTCACCAACACTTTACTTTCTCCTTTAATTTTTTCTTACATATGTATTAAAAATATTATTATCATGACTATATCACCATATTATAAGTAAAAGTGAAATTACATTTTTGAAAAACATCAAAACTAATAATTCAATAGACGACGTTGATGCCCGCTGTTTTAGAAAATTAAAAAGAAACTCCTTCTTTTGAAGGTAAAAGAATAAAAAATAAAAAAACAAATAAGAAATATCTTACTCAAATCATTTGACTATTTTCATATATTTTTATTAGTATCGTCTTTTACACAACTTTTTGTCACTATTCACTCATGAAAATCAAAAGAAAAAATATGAGTGTATATTAATGAATGATTTGCTACAATGTCTTCAGCAACTCTTTTTTATGTGGTACTTCGAATTTTATTAAATTTTAAATTTTATCAACTGTTGTGAATAATCCTTGATATTTTATAAGAAGAAGAAGAATGAAAACATGAAAAAAAAATCATACTTTAAAAGGGAGAGGAAACTTATCTGTTTATATTTAACAAATAGTAGTATGAATAGGTGTTAATTGTGCCTTATCAAAAAAGTTACAACCTTTCAAAAAGTCACTACATATCGAAAAAGTCACAACTAGGGGTGTTCATGGGTTGGTTTGGATCGATTATTGATCAAAACCAAAACCGAACTAATTTAATTGGTTTTAGAATTATCAAAACCAAACCAAATGTAAGGTACATTTATCGGTTTGATTGTTTTTTATTTTGGTTTGATTTGGTTCGGTTTTTAGGTTATTAACCATACATAAAAATAAAAGAAAAAATTCATTCAAAACGTGAAAAAAGTGACAATAATCCATTCAAACGAAAAAATAGTTAGAATGAATCCCATTACAGAACTTTCGATCATTGAATTTACTAAATAAAACTTCAAAATTCACTATTATGGTATTAGAAGGAATAGACAATGATATTTTCAGTTCCACAAAGAATTTTGATAGACACTCATATAAATGCAACCAATTAGAAAAATGTTCTCACCTTGGATATTTTTTTTCATAAGTAAATTATAAATAAACTTTGATGAAACATATATAATATCTTTAAAATTGTTTATGAATATTAATGTTATGTATGTATAATGATAAAATTTATGTATATAACTTGTTGGTTCGGTTATTTCTTCAATTTTTTCGAACAAAATCATAACCAAATAAAATACTACCGATTCTTAAGAATCTAAAACCAAACCAAATCAAAATCCAAATTAAATCGGTTTATTTGATTGGTTTGGTTCGATTTTTCGGTTTGGATCGATTTTCATCCAAACCGTGAACACCCCCAAGGCACAACCCTTTGAAAAAGTTACAACTCATCGAAAAAGGCACAACCCTTTGGAAAAGTCACAACCATTTGAAAAAATCACAATTCTTTTATATGAAAAGGTATCTACTTTTAATATAATTAAAATAATAAATATAATAAATAGGGTATTTCTAATTGAGGGTATTATAGTAGTTCAACATTCAAGTTTGGGAGTTCATATTTTTAAGGTAGTATAGATTTATGAAATGTCTATGCATTTTCTACTAAATATATGAGTTTTTTCTTTTCATGTATCCGAGCGTGTTATTCTATGCATATGAGATTTTTCTATCATGATCTAGTATGCTTCCTTTAGTGTATCTAAGATGACTATGTCATGCATATGGTCATACATCAACAAGATTGTTTAGATCACACTTTTATAGAACTATGACAATCACAAATTCAGTGTTGGTGCAATTAGCGATAATGAAGACCCACTAAAGCCAAAACGTACATTTATTGATTCAAAAAATCCTTTACTCGACTTCCTGGATTGGGTAGTCGACTCACATGCAGATTAGTATGACAGTAAAAGATAAGAGTAAAAGAGACTCAGAAGTTTTGTACTAGTTGAGAACACTGGTATGGTGCCTACGTTCAGTCTCATTGGGTTTCAAAGATTTCCTTAAGAGATTAATGAGAACTTTGGCAGTACATAATGTGTTGACTAATAAACCTGTCTGATGTGCAAAATCAGATCTTCTACCTTGACACCACCTCTACTTGTATAACCTACATTCAAATTTTCTCCCTCTTTTCTTTTTCAATTGTACGCTCACGAGAATACAAAGTTTCATGAGAGAAAATTAAAGATTATAGTACAAGTTCAAGTAAGGTGTGTACTTCAAAACCAAGGCTATGAGAGGTTTACATAGATATCAGGACAACTTTTTTAAGGAAAACTCAAGAGTGTTTTAAACCAAGGAGCTTGATTGAATCTTTAATTTCGATTGATTTGTTGATTCATGTCTATATCAGATATGTGCATGAGAAAATCATCCTTCACCTAATGAACTTCTTGAAATCTTTGAATCTTAGCTAATATGTTGATTGATTTTGTCTATCTTTGATTTATCCTAGTCAGATGCAAGTATTGTGGTTGTCTTGAATTGATTTTGTATCCCTTGATTGATTATCGTCCTTGCTTGTATTACTTGAGCGATTACAGATTATTCCTTTCCTTCTTGATAATGTTAAGGTGTTGTATGCTTTACTTCTTTCCTCTTTGAATTCTTGGCCTGCAATTTATCACATATTTGTTCAGTGTTTCATTATCAAAATCAATCGATGAGGCTAACATAAAGGGGTACTCGCAAAGGCAGAGTTAGGTCAGGCTTTCGTGGGTTTGAACAAACTAACTAGCTTTTCGATAAATCATGTATTTGTATCGGAAAATTAAATAAAAGTATATGTATATAACTTTTTACACTATTGTTACAATATTTTTCTCTTTTATCCTCAAACTCATCATCCTGGCTTCATCTCTAAGTACTCGTATTATAGCTACTTTTGTTTTATTTAATAGGTTTCTTGTTAAGTATTGTGTTGTTTGATAATCACTCCTTGCTTATATGCTTGTGTAGGTTTCAATCCCTGATCCGTGTGATTGCAGTACTAAAAACTGTCAAAAAGAGACGCAGTCTGTCCCTTTTTTGGCCAAAAGCGACGAAAATGCGACGCATTTATGTCCGTCGATTTTTGGCTCGACACTTTTTCAAAAGCGACGGACAACGTGGCTAAAAAGTGACGGACTACGTCACGTTTTAATCTTATTTTTTTAAAAATCAAAAGGCGGTGAAATCCGTCACTTTTTGGAAATTTGATATTTGAAAATCCCAGAAAAGTGACGGACAAAAGAACTGTGTCAGTCGCTTATCTAGATTTTTTTTAAACCCTGAAAAGGCGACGGACTAAACTATGCTATCCGTCACTTTTTCTGCAATTTTGTTGACAGCAGAAATTTGCAATTCTGTTGCCCACTTGCAAATTCAATTCAATTCAATTTTACATTATTCAGCCCAATCAAACACACACAATTATATAAACAATCTACACAACATAAAACAAGAAACTTAAAATAACATTCAAAAGCATCTAAATAAAAATTTAAAGACTTATAAAGTCTTTCAAAATTCATTTCAAAATTACAAAAAAAAATCATAATGTCTAGAGATCTAATATAGAGTTTTTAAAGCCCAGGCAACATCCTTTGCCGGATGCCACCAACAAAACACATAATAAATATGTTAGTACATGAATAATATATTAAAGTATAAGACAATAATAAAATAAACTAACAAATAGATAACAAAACAAACTTACGGTGATCCATTCGGCTCAATTATGACTCTACCAAGTCCGTCCTTCTGGTCAGGAACTAGAGGAGGCATCTCATCATCTGGAGTAGCATTAGGTGTAGCTGTAGCTGAGGATGATTCGTAAGAATGCACATAACGCTAAGCCAATGGAGGCGTACATGCCATGGCATCTGAATGCTCGCTACTAGAATCTCTAGTCCTCATGGCAGATAACTGAGGAGATGTACTTGTGGGAGATGGAGTACCGAACGATAAGGGTCATCCTCAATGAATAGTTTGTAAAGGTAGGTCCTCGTAGCGTACTGAAGGCAATGTCTATAAAGTAGAGGAAGCACCGACTGATTGACGGTAATTAGGATAATATTGTTGAGGATCCGCCATACTAAATGGAACAAGTATATGTGTATCATCGTTGATGCAGTCTAGCACAGAAGACATAGATTCCGCAATATCCTCAGGATCTATGGTTCTCCTAGACTTCTTCTTTTTGGATTGTTTAGTCAGGCGAACTCCAAGTTGCTCACAATGTCTATCACCGTCACCGCTTGATGACATCCGCATGCAAATTTACATGTATAATACATATAAAAATCATAAATTCAATAAAATTAGCAAAATACACTAACCTACATATATATACTAGCTAGCTTTCATTCTACACTATTCCTCCTAACTTGTTTCAATTCCATCATTCTCCATTCTTCCTCCTCAGTTTTTTCATTTTCATTATCGTCCTATTCTTCGTCATCAAATGATTCATTCTCCTCATTATCAGATACTTCTTCCTCAACATTCAGTATCTCATCATCAGATACTTCTTCTAATATTGTTGAGGATGTTGTAGTATGGTTTACAATTCAACATCAACTTGTCATTGAACAATCACAACATCATTTTGATACGCTATATCTAAGACAATGTCAATATCAATTATTCCCACAAGCTTACTTTTTATAATAATCCACCAGTCAGCTTTGTCTCTACGCAATAGATATGGAGTGTAATACACTTGTTTAGCATTTTTTGCAATGATAAAAGAATCATAATTTCTGCATTTCCTAGTGTGATTAACTTTAATTATATTATGTTGATGGTTCACCTTTGTGCCTCTACATGATGGGTCAAAGCACTCACATCGAAACAATACAATCTTCTTCTTAGGCCAACTTAAATACATCACTTCGGTAATCTGATGAATGACACCATAATATTCAACAGTTTGGCTAGTACCATCAATATCACCTTGTATATAGACACCACTATTATTTGTTTTCTTGTTCCTAGAAACTTCGTCAGTTTCAAATTTAAACCCATTGACACAATACTTATTCATTGCCAGTCCTGAGATTCCGATTTCACTAATTGCAAATGTTTGACACTTGAGTATTCATCGTAAATCTACGTAATTGTTATTTCAAGTAATATAATTTAGTATAACATGAATATATTATTAAATACTTAGTGATTTCATAATTACATAGTTGTATAGCCATTTGAAATTTTTTGTCTAAATGGCTTCATTACCCCATGTGTTTGCTAACAAGCTGATATTGTTAGTAAATGAAAACTTATATATTAGTATGTAATACCAGGTGATAACATATTTTTAACACTTACTTGAGATATGGTTGAATCTCTGGACAACTAAGCAAAATATGTGTCACAGTTGATTGCATTTTCATATCACTGTAGCCTCGCTTTTCATGCTTTTCAGATTTTGATTAAAAATCGATACAAGTGGAAATGAAAAATCAATATCGCTTTTATCATTGCGATTGAGCTTGTTTCTCCAATATGACACATCATCACCAAAGTAATAAGAATAAAAATCACCATTTTTTCTCCCAATATGACCTTGAACAAATGATCCTTCAATCTTTCCCCTTTGCTTAATTGTTTGCTTGGATCTATCAATTTTTTGCATGTATATGTGTAAATATTTGATAATAGATAAAAGACTTGGTTAATATATATAACTTAGTGAATATTTCAAATGGATACCTCTCAAATGGATACATCCATCTTGTTTGAAGTGAACCTCAGAGTCAGCCCTCTTATACAAGGTGAATTGATATATGCTCCGCCACATCAAAGAAACCACATGAAAATATCTTCTCCAACTTAGTGGTAATAACAACAATATTTTCCTCTATCCGTTCTAAACTATTCTCCAACAATTTTCCAGAACACAAGTCTTTAATAAAAGACTTACCTCTGTGATTGGGTTCCATATCCTTTCTGGTAGATGACTAAAAGCGATAGGAATTAAAGTTTTCATGAACACATGACAATCATGACTTTTTATACCTATCAATTTTCCTTCATTTATATCTGCCCACTTTCCTAAATTTGAAGCACAGCCGTCCAGCATCATCAAGATCTTAACCCACTCACAAAATCACGTTTCTCATTCAATGTGAATGAAAAGTTGACTTTTGGCTTAACTATTGTACCATTAGGTAATTCCTGCAGCCATAATCTTTTCTCCTACAATATTCAGTTAAGTACATCCTTGCTTTTGGATAGTCTTTTTTCTTATCCTTAACATTCATCATTGTGTTAAACAAATTATCAAAATAATTTTTTTCAATGTACATCACATCAAGATATGTTGTAGCAGATTGTCCTTCCAACACCATACCCAGGAAGTCTAGAAGGTGAAGCTTCTGTAACTTTAGGTAATTGAGAAACTTTCTCCCAAATTTGATGCTATGTGATAATGGAGGTGGGGGGTCACTTTCAACCTTATTTTTTCTAAATCCATTTTCATCTGTCTAAACTCATGGTCCATTGTCAAGAACTAGGTATGACAATCAAACCATGTATTTTTTACCATACTTTAAAGTGAATGCCTTACTATAACCAAAGAACATTCCGTATGCAGGAAAATTTTTAGTAGTCCACATTAAAGAAACACATATAGTAAAATTCTGCTTAGTTGATATATCATAAGTCAAAATGCATTCAAACCACAATAGTTTGAGCTCATCTATAGATTATTGTAGATAGACATCAACCAAACTTTTTGAATTATGGGGACCTGGAATAAAACAACTTAAAAAGATGTAGGGACTGGTCATGTACATTTCAGGAGGAAGATTATACGGAGTAAGAAATACCAGCAAACATGAATAAGGCAAAACTGCATTACAAAATGGTGTAAACCATCTGAACACTACCCCATTCTAACATTTCTTGGTCCACTAGAAAAATCATGATATACATTATCAAAATGTTTCCATGTTTCACCATCATATGGATGAGACAAGACACCTGGTGACCTTCTATATTCACGATGCCATCTCATATGTGGGTAGACCTCATCGATGCATACAATCTCTTTAACCTAGGAATGAGAGGTAAATAATGCATCGCCTGAATTGGCACCATCTTTTCAGTTGGAGTCCTCTCATAACGAGCATGTCCACAAAATTTTTAATTTTCTAATTCACTATCAGTCTTGAAAAACAACATGCAACCATTAACACAACAATGAATTCTATCATACGTCAATCCAACTTGGACAGCAAACGTTTTTCTGATAGAAGTTCTTTGGTATGTTAAACTCCGGATTATATCCGCATTAAGAATATTCCAATCTGACTTAATATTCATTAATCTAACCGCAAATAACAAGGTAGAATGCATATTCCTTTCACATAGTGGACAACTAGACTTTTCTAATTGATCATAGAAGTGTCTTGCTTCTTCATAAGGAGATTCATCAAAATATTGTTCCGATCTCATCCCCCTTTGAACCCCGAACGCATCATTGATCATTTAATGAACCCTATTATATTCAACCCTAACCTGTTCAACCCTTTTGACCATGTGGTGTAACCATATTATATACATCCACAGGCATCGAATTATAAAAACATACCATTAAATTCATCACTGTCTCCATGATGGATCCATACAAAATATCTGGGCTTAAATCCATTATGGTACAAATGAACCATAACCTTATCTGGTTCAAAAAATTTAAGCACTTACAATGCACTACAAGGACACCTAACCAATAAAATTTCCAACACCGTCAATAAACTCAGATTTCAAACTAGCATCAGTTTCATAATGCATATTATACATCCACAAACGATGATCCTTCTACAAAAATGTAGATATTCAATTAGTTTTGACTTAATTCCACCAACTAAATCACATTATTTATTTGAACTTATTTACACAACTTAAAATTTTTAACTAGTTTAGTTTTGACTTAATTCCAACAACTAAAACACAATAGTTATTTTAACTTATATACACAACTTAACAATTTTAACTAGTTTAATTTAAACTTAATTCCAACAACTAAATCCACCAACTAAACCACATTATTTGTTTAAACTTATTTATACAACTTAACAATTTTAACTATTTTAGTTTTAACTTAATTTCAACAACTAAATCCACCAATTAAACCACATTATTTATTTCAACTTATTTACACAACTTAACAATTTTAACTAGTTTAGCTTTAACTTAATTTCAACAACTAAATCCACCAACTAAACCACATTATTTATTTTAACTTGTTTATAGAACTTAAGAACTTTTTAACTTTAAGTAGTTTAGTTTTGACTTAATTTCAACAACTAAATCCACCAACTAAATCACATTATTTTTTCTAACTTATTTAAACAACTTAACAATTTTTAAACTTTAAGAAGTTTAGTTTTAAAGCTAAGTGCGAACACTAGATGAACACAAATCGATTTTCAATAGGATCATCTAGTTTTGGTGCTTATGCTAAATAAACACAAAATTCCTAAATTTAAAGCTAAGTGTCAACACTAGATGGACACAAATCGATCTTGCAAGAAAATCTATTTTGTCATCAATAGAATCAACTAGTATTGTTAATTATGCTAAACAAACACATGATTCCTAAATTAAAGTCAAGTGTCAACACTAGATGGATACAAATCGATCTTGTAAGAAAATAACTTTTGTCATCAATAGGATCAACTAGTGTTGGTACTTATGTTAAACAGTACTTATATTAAACAAACATATTATTCCTAAATTAAAGCTTAATAACAACACTAGATGGACACAAATCGATCTTGCAAGAAAATCAATTTTTTCATCAATAGGATGTTGGTATTTATGCAAACAAACACTCGATCAACACAAAAAACAATTATCACAAAATTAAATCAAAATATCAATACTAGATGGACACAAACACATTATTGAAAACAATTGTATTTGAACTTTTATAAATTTAGAAGCACCAACCTTATCTCCTACTTTGATGAAAGAAGCAATATAGTCTTGTATCAAGCTTTCTAGATGTTAAGTTTCCTCAGTTGCCTAGCACGAGAAGTTCTAAAATTAGTTAAATATAATCTTCAAAACCAAGAATATATATATANAGATTTTCATTTTTAATGACTTGGAAAATAAATTCACACTTCAATTACAATAATTAGGACAATTGAAAAGACAACAGTTAAACTTGCATTTAAATAACCGTGAATAGGGTAAACGAAAAGGCAATTGAAAGTAATAAAAAAAATTTCCAAGTGAATAATGACTTTCTTCAGGTAAATAAAGAAACTATGTTTATCTTTAAGTAAATCATTTCATTTTCATATACATTTCAAAAGGTATGGAAGATATAAGAACGCTATTTTAATTAAGAAATCGAAGACTTTAAGACAATCATGAAGAACATATGAAGTGTGGTATCTGCATCAATTTCTCGACAGCGACAACGATGAGAAACTGATTTTGTGTTCCTAGAAATCTCATAGTCCTCCAGCATCCCCTGCCCTTCATCATTTTCCTTTTTTGAAACTGGAAGGTTTCAAATTTTTGACACTATTTCTTTGTTGATGTTTTCTTCAA
>NC_028646.1:62959684-62984781 GCF_001406875.1 Solanum pennellii
CCCCCCACCCCTCCTCTTATTGTAGAATATGTCTCTTCTTAGATTTATATGTGATGCAATTTGAAGTGTTCTTGAAATTCAAGGTATATTGATTTATCCGTGTAACGACCCGCTAGTCGTTTTGAAAACTAGGACTATTTTGGCTCCTTGCAGAAAATTTAAAGGGGGATATTTTAACTATTCGGTAACTACGAGTACTTAATTGAGGAAAATTTTATTAAATTAGTATATAGTTAATAGTTAGTGGGTCATATCTATAATTCATTTAATACCTTTATACTTGACCATGTATTGGAATAAATTAGTGGGTTAAAATTTTTATATCATAATCTGAGGAAAACAAAAATTGGAGAAACTTCTCCTCGGCATCTGAGAAGAACACGTTCAGGTACAACCGCCCTTCTCAGAATCTGTAACTTTATATGAATTAGTTGATAATCTATTTTAGTATAAAATGATTCATTATATGTATTATATTATTGGTGTTAGATTCGAGAAAATCTGTCAGTAGGGTTGAAATTGTTGTTGACAAATTTTCAATTTCTTTTGCTGTGCACTGTGTGTTAGTAAATGGTGGAGGGGGACAAATTTATTAGTCAATCATTAGGCAATTATGCCAATGATTGGCATTGATATGTATTATTATTAAAGGGATAGAAAATTGGTCGTATAAGATTGGAGAAAAGAAAGCAGATGGTCTCGTTCACAGTGCAATCCTTATTCTCCTAAATTGTTTTTTTATTTTATCTATTTATCAAATTTAGTTACTAGTTTTAAATATATTGAGATAGGTAATCAAATATTAGGTGTATATTATATGATTTAACATTGAATCTAGGGTTGGAGAGGTTAAGGTTAAGTTCTTGACTTGAAATTTGACGAATTGGCATATAAATTATACCAAGATTTGGGCTTGATTAGAGATATGAGTGAGTTTTGGAGTTTAGATTAGAATATAAATTGAGTACCCATGAACTCGATTACTTACGAATATTGCACAATGGATAGATTGTGAACGTTCCGAAGCTTTGCGAAAAGGAAAGGAAAACTCTTGAAGATTGGTGACACGAGTTCGGCATTTAAGGTATGTTAAGACTTTTTAGACTTGTTGAAGGACGTTTTCCTAATTAAAGAAAAAAAAAGTAAAATGAAAATAGACAATGGGTAAGGGCGAAAGATGGGGGTCTCGTATCAATGGTGTGACGGGCATTTGTACGAGTACCGGTGTTATAAAAGGGAAAGTTACTACTATAGAATGTGGATTGTAATTTGAAAATGCCAAAGCATATGGGCATTAGCTGATGTATTATTGACTTGAAATCCTTGTGTGATTGTGTTTTCTTTGTTACACCCGTATAGTTGTGATTATTGAGGTGATTATGTATTATGTTGATACTTGATTGATTGAGGTGCATCATCATCCCCTTATTTGAAATAATATTGTGTACATGCATTGACATGAGATTGAGTATAAGTTGGGCACGTGGAGATCATCCGTGCTGGGGATGGTGAGATGTTAAGATTGTAATTTGGGCACGCGGAGACTGTCCGTGCGGAAATTGTTAATTTTATCATTGTGCGTTGAGATCGTCCGCACAGACACGTGGAGATCGTCCGTGTCGGTATATGGACCTCGCGAGTCCCCCATGGGTCATGAACTCTCGATGTACTTCCGAGGAGTATCATGTATATACGGTTGAGAAAGTACTGGATATTCTGAGACATATCATTCATGGCATCATATTGCATTGCATTTCATCACATCCTTCATTCTCGATGATTATGTGTTTTTATTTGATGGTTGTAATTTTCTTAATGTTTGATTTCCTCTATTTGATAAAACTTGACTGGCGAGTGAATTTTAGACTTGTATAATTAAAGAATTAATTTTTCTTATATAAACACCCGTCACTACTTCTTCGTTGTCGGTCAATGAGATATACTGGGTACACGTGGTTTCGTACTCATACTACACTTGTTGCACTCTTTGTGGTGCAGATTCGTTTCCGGGTACGAGCGCATCTCGTGGAGCATTTTGAGTCCGAGCTTGGAGTGTCTTGGAGTTGTGGTGAGCTGCTTGTCTGTTCCGTGGCCCACACCTCCCTCTATCTTTTAATTATTCTGTTATTTAGTATTCCGACAGGATATCCCTTATGTTAGATTTGTCATTTTAGTTTCAGACTTGCATCGTATTTTAGAAGCTCTTGTACTTGAGACACCAATTCTTGGGTGGTATATTTTTTTAGCTTCCGCATTTCGTACTTATAAGGAACTCAATGTTGGAGATTCTTGCTAAGTGTTAGTCTTTTTACTCATTCGTTGGTTTAGTTGGGTTAATATGTTGGGTTGGCTTACCTATTGNTGATTATGTGTTTTTATTTGATGGTTGTAATTTTCTTAATGTTTGATTTCCTCTATTTGATAAAACTTGACTGGCGAGTGAATTTTAGACTTGTATAATTAAAGAATTAATTTTTCTTATATAAACGCCCGTCACTACTTCTTCGTTGTCGGTCAATGAGATATACTGGGTACACGTGGTTTCGTACTCATACTACACTTGTTGCACTCTTTGTGGTGCAGATTCGTTTCCGGGTACGAGCGCATCTCGTGGAGCATTTTGAGTCCGAGCTTGGAGTGTCTTGGAGTTGTGGTGAGCTGCTTGTCTGTTCCGTGGCCCCCACCTCCCTCTATCTTTTAATTATTCTGTTATTTAGTATTCCGACAGGATATCCCTTATGTTAGATTTGTCATTTTAGTTTCAGACTTGCATCGTATTTTAGAAGCTCTTGTACTTGAGACACCAATTCTTGGGTGGTATATTTTTTTAGCTTCCGCATTTCGTACTTATAAGGAACTCAATGTTGGAGATTCTTGCTAAGTGTTAGTCTTTTTACTCATTCGTTGGTTTAGTTGGGTTAATATGTTGGGTTGGCTTACCTATTGGTTGGGAACATAGGTGCCATCACGACTTGCAAATTTGGGTCGTGACAATCCGAGTATTTCTATAACGCAGTTTCAATCAGGATATTCACTGGTTTTTTTTCTTTCTCTATTTTATTGGTCTTTATTTGTTCCTTTTCATCCTTTTTACTTTTTTTTCTTAGTTTGTTTTTCATTTTTTAAAAGGAGAAATTTCAACAATAAATATGATGAAAGTATATAATTTACAGGTAATAGTAAAATAATTTTACCTTTAAGAATCACACATGGAATTTTTCGCAGCTATAATTTTTTTGTACAATATATTTATTCTCTTATTTTCACATATAGGCTTTTAAATTGTATACATCATCATTTCTCTTACAAGAGTCTTTCATTTTCCTATATAATTTTTGGGTGATTGAAGATTAAGATCTTAGTTAGAGAACATATTTTAATCTTAGTATGTCTTAGATATTATTTTCTCTTTAGTTTGAATTTGTAATATTTTTTCCTTCAAATTATATATGACTCATCACAAGCATGTTTATAATGTTATTATTGGTTCGTCTGTTTTTTTTATTTTGTTAATTTAATTTATGTTTATTAGAAATTAAATTTGAAAACTAAAAGATATTAATTATTTTTACTATTTGAATAGAGTGATGATTTTTTCATGAATACTAAAACATCATATCATCAAAAATTAACACAAATAGTGTTATATTTCATGTAAATACAATAAACTATACTCATATATAGACCCATGGACTTATCACAAGTAATTGCATTCTCAAGACGATCTTATCGTATTGTCGTTAAGTTTCGATGTTTATGTTCTTTATAGAAAATGCAAAATGTGTAATTGAAATTTATATTTCTGATAAATTTATCTCGCGCCTTTGTCATTTCATTAACATTTATTATTATTTTTCTATCATGAATTCATAGACATATTTTACAGTCATGATTCACGTATTTCTGGTTTGATAGCAAATTCACCATTCTATTTTATGATTTATTTTAATGAATAAAAAATAAATAGTAAAATTAATATTGTTAATTTCAATATCTATACCTTATAACTCACTTCTAAATAAATAAAAAATTGAATGATAGTAGGGGAAAAACGTGCAACGCACGTTATCAGAAACTAGTTATATTATAAGTGGGAAGCCCCTTAGCACAAAGTTGAATTACGAATTTGCCCTTCACTTGAACATTATTTGAATATATATAATATTATATGAAAATAAAAGCATGATATTATAATTTTTAATAACCCGAATTCACATTTCAATTACAATAATTAGGATAATTGAAAAGATAACAGTCTGAAACTTACATTTAAATAACCATGAATAGGGTAAACGAAAAGGCAATTGAAAATAATAAATCTATTTCCAAGTGAATAATGAAATCATTTCAGCTTCATATACATTTCAAAAGGCATGGAAGGTATAAAACACTATTTTAATTAAGAAACAGGAGACTCTAAGACAATCATATGAAGTGTGGTGCCTGCAGCAATTTCTCGACAACGACAACGGCGAGGAATTGATTTTGTGTTCCTAGAAATCTCATAGTCCTCCTCCATCCCCTGCCCTTCATCAATTTTCTTTTTCTGAAATCGGAAGGTTTTAAATTTTTAACAATATTTCTTTGTTGTTCCTCTCTCTTATTGTAGAATATGCCTCTTTTTAAATTAATGATGCAATTTGAAGTGTTCTTGGAATTCAAGATATATAGATTCATCCGAGTATTTTTATAACGTAGTTTCAGTCAGGATATTCAGTGGGTTTTTTTCCTTTCTCTATTTTATTAATCTTTATTTGTTTCTTTTACTCCTTTTTTTATTCCTTAGCTTGTTTTTCATTTTTGAAAAGGTGAAATTTCAAACAATAAATATGATGAAAGTATATAATTTACAGGTAAAAGTAAAATAATTTTACCTTTGAAAATAACACAAGGTATTTATCGCAGTTATAATTTTTTTTATGCAATATATTTATCCTCTTATTTTTCACATATAAGCTTTTAAATTGTATAAATCATCATTTCTCTTTGAGATTAAGATTTTAGTTACAGAACATATTTTAATCTTTCTATGTCTTAGATATTATTTTCTCTTTAGTTTGAATTTGTAATATTTTTTCTTCAAATTATACATGACTCATCACAAACGTATTTATAATGATATTGAATCGTCTGTTTTTTTCTTATTTTATTAATTTATTTTTTGTTTTGTTAAAAATTAAATTTGAAACGAATACATATTTATTATTTTTTACTATTCGAATGAATGTTAAATTTTTCATGAATACTGAAGCATCATATCATCAAAAAGTAACACAAATAGTGCTATATTTTATATAAATACAATAAAATATACTCATATGTAGACCCGTGGACTTATCACAAGTAATTGCACTTTCAACGAAATCTTATAGTGTTGTCGTTAAACTTCGATGTTTAGGTGCTTTATAGAAAAATAAGTCATTTGTTTGGTACATATTTTAGGATATTTTTGTTATAGTATGCGGAATATGTAATTGAAATTTATATTTCTGATAAAGTTGTCTCACGCCTTTGTTATTTCATTAAAAACATTCGATACATTTATTATTATTTTTCAATCAGGAATTCATAGACATTTTTTTAAAAAACAATTCATAGATATATTTTACAGTCAGGTTTCAACATATTTCTGGTTTAATAGCAAATGCACCATTCTATTTTATGAGTTATTTTAATGAATTAAAAAAATACTGTTAATTTCAATATTTTATATCTTATAACTCATTTAATAATAATAAGAGACAAACGTGCAATGCACGTTATCAGAAACTAGTATAGAAAATAAGCAATATGTCAGAAAAAACAATTGACACAAACTTTATGGTCAAACTAAAGTTGAAGTACGGGAATAAAACAGAAATAAAATAAAATAGACAAAAACGATTTTGTATTTGCATTACAGTTAATAACTGATTTATATAATGAAACAAAAAAAAAGTAGACTTTAAATTTATTATATATGGAATGTTTTTGCATTACGTTTGTATTAGAATGATTTTAAGTAACTAATCTTGAAATATAAAAGGAAAGTTTTTGCATTTACGTTTCCTAATTATTCTTAAATTTGGTTTCCATTTTTTAACTACCTTAACGTTATATAATATAAACAAACAAATATATTAGGGCTTTGGGCATCCATACAGTTCTTCGAAATTTTTTCTATATAGTTCGAGTGTGCTAATAATACGTCACGTACGTTAATCATATATCGTTATTTAGAGCGATTGCCTAAAACTAATAAAGTTTGTTTCTACTCTCATCAATAGTTATGGCAATCGAATCTCCAGACGCTGAATTGGGAGTGAGATTTCGACCCATCGATGAACAACTCATTCGCTATTTGATTAAATTTGTTGTTTCTAAAAATTACGTTTGTAAAGATATTGAATTTGAAGAACTTTACGGAAGTAAGAAGGCATGGGAGTTATTGGAAGACTCATCCGATACTAAATATTTTTTTACTAAATTAAAGAAACGCGATACAAGGTTTAGTCGGACTTTGGTGGGAGGAGGAAGTTGGAAAGGGAAGAGCAAAGGAAAACCGGTAGGTGCAAACAAAGCTGGGACCAAAAGAACTTACAACTACGAAGAAAATAAAAAGAATGAAGTTAATGACGTTTCTTGGATCATGAAAGAGTATAGTCTTGACGACAAGGTAATAAAGTTGTTAAGTAATAGAGGTGTGATGAAGCACAAGGATGTTGTTTTGTGCTACGTTAGGTGTAAAGTTAAAAAATCAAGAAATCATATGCCTACAACAACTGTCAGTGGAAATGACGATGATGAAGATGGTGATGATACACTACTACCCCAAGGGCCTAATGAATTTGGATATGGTGATCAATTTCCTCAACAGATTGTGAAGCCAATGCATTATATTGAATCAGGGTATGTTGGATGTGATGATGAGAATATGAACGATATGACAACACAACCGCAGTGGCCTATGGATGACCATCAACTTTCTCAGCTAATCGTCACGTTTCCAATGGTTCAAGGGAACGGTGCTGCAATGAATGAAGGAAATATGAATGGTGAATTCGTTTTTCCTGAGAAATTGTCAACATATCAGGAAGAGCAAGTGCAGAATGTTGAAGAGACAGCAGGTAATGATTATCAAGTCGACCCAACAAACAACGAAGAGTGTTTATTAGATGAATTAGGTGATTTTGATAAATTTATGGGACAAAACCAGCAATGGCTATCTGAATTGCTCTCTTAGTCTAGTAGTATATATATATATATGTAAGTTCAAATTTTCAATTCAAGTTCATATCAATTTCTATAACTTAATTAGTTGTATATTCAAGCTAATTAATTAGTTCCAATTCAAGTTCAAGTTCAAGTTCAAGTTCTAATTTCAAGTTCAAGTCAGATCTAAGTTCAACTTCAAATTATATGTTCAAGTTCAAGTTCTAATTTCAATTTTATTCTAAATTCAAGTTCAAATTCTAATTTCAAATTCAAGTTCAAATTCTAATTTCAAGTTCAAGTACAAGTTCAACTTCAAAATATGCTTTGTTTGGTCTAATAAATTTATAATAAATTCAAAATTAATTAAGGTCAATAAGATTTTCAAGTACTACAAAATTCTAATTAAGCTCAACTAAAATCCAAATTCTAATAGGAATAAAAATAAAATTGAAATGAAAAAATAAATTATTATATCATGATCATAATTAGGATAATAAATAAATACCTTAAAATCACTATTTCATTATAAAATAAATAACAAACCATAAATGACAATATTTTCTTTCATCTTTATTATTTTATTTTATAATGAAATAGTAATTTTGAACTATTTGTTTAAATTTAATCATGAAGCTAACATAAAAATAATTTATTCTCTTATGTCAATTTATTTATTGATAAATTTGGGTGAGTGATTTTATTGATATAAAAGTCTATGTTGATTGATTTTATTGAGACAAAACAAAGTTTAATGATTTTACTAGACAAATTTCCAAAGTTGAGTGACCTTTTTGTTGGGCTTTGTGGAGGCTTGTGAGCCGGCCCGACCCATTACTGAAACCCTAGGTTAACCATTTGGCTTTCCTATAAATATGATCCTTGTATTTGTAATTCCAGAGTAGCACAAGTGAAATAAAATCCTCCTGTTACAGTCGTGGAGTAGGGAAACCGAACCACGTTAAATTCTTGTGTGTCCCGTTTGTGTTCCGTTTCTCTTTTCTCTAGATTATTTGTGTGTGTTGTGTGTTTAATTCCCAACAATTGGTATCAGAGCGAGGTTTCAACAACATTGTAACACAAACTGTGAGAAATTGTCACCTAGGGTTCTTGTGTGAAGAACTGTGTGCAGGGAGGAGTAGCCGCCGTTACCGTGTGGGTAACCTCAAGCAGCAGCCGGCTAGGAGAACCGCGCAGGGTGCGAACAGCCGTCGTCCGTGTGCTGTCCGTCGCGCCGTTCCGGTGGCCGCCGCGTCGAGGAGCCTCAGATCCAGCCGCGAGCGTCCAGATCGTGAGCATCGTCCAAATCGCCGCCCGCTGTCTGTAGACGCCGTTAAGGGAATTGCCGAAGTCCTTTGAGATGGCAGAAGATGGGAAGTTCCGAATTGAGAAGTTCGATGGTACAGATTTCAGTTGGTGGAAGATGCAGATTGAAGATTTGCTGGTTCAGAAAGATTTGGACGTAGTGTTGGGTGACAAGCAAGGAAAATTGTCTGATGCAGAGTGGGCAGTTTTGGATCGGAAAGCTATGTCAGTTATCCGACTCTCGTTGACCAAGAATGTTGCGTTCAACATTCTTAAGGAGAAGACAGCGAAAGGCATCTTGGAAGCCTTGTCTAACATGTACGAGAAGCCATCTGCAGCAAACAAAATTTTTCTGATTAGAGAGTTGGTGAACACAAAGATGAAGGAAGGCAGTTCAGTTACCGAGCACATCAACTCATTGAATTCGATCTTAGCCAGACTTTTGTCAGTTGGCATTAAGTTCGATGATGAAGTTCAAGCTTTACTACTGTTATCATCATTGCCTGACAGTTGGTCCGGAACGGTTACAGCAGTTGCCAGTTCAGTGGGACCTAATGGATTCACCTTTGAGAAGATTCGTGATCTCGTTCTTGGCGAGGATGTCAGAAGAAGGAGTTCTGGAGAATCATCAGGTGATATGCTAAACGTCGTCAGAGGCAGAGGAAATAACAGAGGTAGTGGGAGCAGGAACCGAAGAAGGAGTCAGTCAAAGGCTCGGGATGGCTCAGGTGTAACATGTTGGAACTGCAAGGAGGTGGGGCATTTCAGGAATCAATGCCAGAAAGACAAACAAGTCAACATTGCAGAAGACAGCGTCAACGAGGATTTGTTTATCTGTTGCGCGGAGAGCAATGTGGATTCCTGGGTCATGGATTCTGGTGCTTCTTTTCACGCTACCCACAGCAGTGAAGCATTGCAGAATCTGGTTATTGGAGACTTTGGAAAGGTAAGGCTTGCAGACGATAGAGCTCTTGATGTTACGGGCATGGGTGACATGGTGCTGAAGACGCCAGTCGGTTTCTGGACCTTGAAGGATGTCAGAGTTGTTCCAAGCTTGACGAAAAGTTTGATTTCTGTTAGGCAGTTGGATGAACAGGGACATCATGTGAAGTTCGGAAATGGGCAGTGGAAGGTCGTGAGGGGCAATCTTGTCATGGCTCGTGGAACAAAAAGAGGATCGTTGTATATTGTCGGATTACCGTCTGAGGGAGTGACCGTCCCAGTTCAGAAGAAAAACAAAGTCCGGTTCACAGAATCTCGTGGGCAGAAGAAGGTTGTCTTTGCAAGAAAGAAACCCAGAGCCACAGGTCAGATTCAGGATGAACGAGCAAGGAAAGGTTCAGGAAGACCAGTCAGAGGCGTTTGTGGCAGTGGGAGCACCGGCCGTGCTTCAGCCAAGGCTCCTAGAAGACAGTGGGTCAAGAGAACCAGTATTCCAGCTGTTGATACGTCTCCAGAAAATTTCTTGCTGAGTATGGAGAGTGTTTGTTCTCAGGGAGTTCTAGGATCCGGCAGTTCGTGTCTCAAGTGGGAGCCGGTAGGGACCGAGGACGAGTCAAGGGCAGTTTCAGCCGTGACTGATGTGTTGAAGCTTCGGGGAGCTTCAACGGGCCTTTCAGTTGACTGATGAGAAGGCCGCTGTAGCAGGAGAGAGTTGAAAAAGATTACTAGACATACAAGTGTTCTAAGTGGATGACAGTTGAAATTCTTCAAGCCTCCAAGTGGGAGATTGTTGGGCTTTGTGGAGGCTTGTGAGCCGGCCCGACCCATTACTGAAACCCTAGGTTAACCATTTGGCTTTCCTATAAATATGATCCTTGTATTTGTAATTCCAGTGTAGCACAAGTGAAATAAAATCCTCCTGTTACAGTCGTGGAGTAGGGAAACCGAACCACGTTAAATTCTTGTGTGTCCCGTTTGTGTTCCGTTTCTCTTTTCTCTAGATTATTTGTGTGTGTTGTGTGTTTAATTCCCAACACTTTTCAGATATTAACTCTTGGGATGACACTCATGAATTTAATAAGGGAAACTTTCACATATAGCAAACAAAAAATTCATATTTGCATGCTATAGCAAAGTTTGCATAATTGCGCGCCATAACAAACATATAACTGTATAATTCGCTATACATATACAACTGTATATTTTGCTGGCCTAAATTGTATAATTCGCTGGCCTCGCTATACATATACAAGTGTATGATTCGCTCGCCTAAATTGTATAATTCGTTGGCCTATTTCGCTGAATTGTATAATTCGATGGCCTCTTTCACTACAATTGTATAATGCGCAATTGTATAATTCGCTGGCCTATTTCGCTGCAATATGTGTATAAAAGTTGCTTTGCATACAATTGAATCGAAGTAAAATGTTTGTATATTGTATAATTATAAGTGTATAGGAAGAAGATATATGTTTTTCTCTCGCCTTATACAAAAACAGAAACACAATTTATACAATTCTGTTATATAAAGCGAGAGAAAATTGCATCTCACTGCAATTGTATAATTCGCTGGTCTTTTTCGCTGCAATATTTGTATAAAATTTGCATTTGTATACAATTGAATTAAAGTAAAATATTTATAAATTGTATAATTAAGTGTATAGCACGAAGATATATGTTTTTGCATGTGTATATACAATTTTTTCTCGCTTTATACAAAACGGAACCACAATTTATACACTTCTGTTGTATAAAGCGAGAGAGGAGAGCAGAGGGAGAGTGGCGAGCGAGAATGGGAGAGTGGCAAGCGAGAGTTTTGGGAGAGAGGCGACTGACAAACTTTGACAAACGTTTGCTATGGGGCACAATTAAATCAAACAGTAGCTACTCCATTTATTTTAGATTATTAGTTTGCTATTATATACAATTATTTCATTTAAGAATAACATTTTTAACTGAGGCGCTTGCTGGCTGTCAGGGTGTTGAAAGTAAATGAGAGATTCAAATCCTTTTAACTAGGCTCATTATTAGTTTTTTTAATTAATAATGGAAAAAATACTTTTGGCCAGATAATGATATTTTTCTTATGTTATTTTATATTTCTAAATATTTTTAGGTTAAAGGATAGAAATCACATACTTTTAAGATAAAATTATCATTTGTCTCTTATAAGTTTATAATTACAAAAATCCCTCAAAGAGATATAATAATATAAATTCTGATACATTAATCTGATGCTCGAGATACATTAGTTGTTAAGTAAGATATATTACATTTTATATATGATATGTTTTATATATGATACACTAATATGATGCACGAAATACATTAATCTAATGTGCTGATACATTATTTTGATGTGCGAAAATGAGGAATTTCGGGGATTTGTAAAACTAATAGGGAAAGATGGTAATAAGAGAACTTAAAGATAGAATTTTTGTCATTTTTCCATATTTCTATCCTTGAAATTTAATATCTTTTAACTAAAAAAAATATTTATTTTAAAATAAAAAATATATCATAATTTCTCTAAATTTCTGACCAAATTCTGATTAAATTTTTTGATCATTTAACATTAGCGGATTAATAAATTGGCTGCATTGTGTGCTCATTTATCAATAAATTAAAGATAAAATTATGTGAGATGACAAACTATATTAAGTAATTAATTAATAAGGGTATAGTTTAATTTATTTACTCCCAGTGATTATAGTTTCATTTTTTTGTCATAATTAATGGGACCCACCACTTATTTATATATCAGTAAAAGACTTATTTATGATTTTCTAATATAGTTTTATACAAAATTAAATCGCTCCTATCCCCATTACATTTCTTTCCCCTAAAATCACTCCTCCACTCTATTTGAATTTCAAATTTAGGAAGATTTCACATTCTCAGTTTCCATCTTGCTCTCAATTTTTGCACCTAATCGCCAAAATCAACCCATGAATCTATTTTTTTTTAAAAAAAATCCTTCATCAGCAATTGTATATGTATTATACTTCTTAGTTTTTCAATATTTTTTTTATAAATTGTTTTCATCAAATTACAAGTTCTTCAAAATCAGAATGGAAGATTCATCTCCATCCGTAAGAATTACTTGCTTGAATATTGTGTATATAGTTGTTTGTACATCGAATTATTATATATAAAACTGATCAAGGTATTTGTGTTGTTATATTCATATTTTAAGTTTTTTGTATATTCAACTAGTTATATATGTATATAAGTAATTACTTTAAAAATTGATACAATTATTTATTTTAAATCACAAAATTTTTGTATTTTACGTTATTATATACAAAACTGATTGAGGGATTTGTGTATGTACAAGTATTCTATATTCATATATTTATGTATACATATACAATTACTTGTATATGTATATAATAATTACTTTACAATTTGATACAAATCAAATAATTTATATTCATTTTATTTACATTCGTATATAATTTTGTTTATACATATACAATTTTTTGTATATTATTATATTCATTTTATTTACATTCATATATAAACTTTTCTTTTTATACATATGCAATTTTTTGTATATTCAAGTAGTTATATATGTATATAAGTAATTTCTTTTAAAATTTTGGTATAACACAAGTGAGAGACACAAGAGATTACATTAACTATAGATAAGACAGCCAAGAGCATAACCGAACAGTGGGGATGTGGAACTAT
This sequence comes from Solanum pennellii, assembly GCF_001406875.1. NCBI lineage: Eukaryota > Viridiplantae > Streptophyta > Magnoliopsida > Solanales > Solanaceae > Solanum > Solanum pennellii. Next base: position 62,972,816 of record NC_028646.1, read on the forward strand.
ACCGCTAATGCACCCAAAATAATGATAAAACTATTTCGAACAAAATGGAACTAAACTATTTTGAACAAAACGGACCAGTGAAGGAACATGACTACAAAGCCAGCATTCTCAAATCAAAAATCAAATAAATATCAAACTATTCAAGGCAAAAAAAAAAAATGAATGAGGCAAGGATTTAACTAGTTATAAGGTACTCTGTAAAACCAACAGACCCAAAATATTGACATTTTAATCACCCAAATGGACTTCATGAAAGACTACCTACGGTTATTTCCCATAATTCAGAAGTAAGCTATACGTTGAAGGAGAAATAAGATGAGAATATCACCTGTTCTGGCGCAGCGACGGGGATGAGGAGAAGTGAGAAACTGACTTCCACCACCGACTTTAGACTTCAGAAATTCGACAAGTTTCAAACAAACAATGAACAAAAGGAGAAAGTGTATATCTAAATCGTATATCTTATATGAGTGATGTGGTTCACTGATTCTTTCTCTTTCTCTGCAACTATTTGCTAAGAAATTCAAACTCTATCTTCCAACCTTTTTGTCTAAGAGAACAATCAGTTCCCAAAAAAAAGAACTCTCCCACAAAGACCAGAGGAAGCGATCTTATATACTAGAAATTTAGGGTTGATTCTGGGGGAAAAGCGGAGGGCAAAAATGAAAATATCAATCCCCTTTCAAAATTCAAAAACCCCAAGGACAAAGGGACAATTGGGGGTACAAAATTAAAAAAAAATCCCCAAAAATCCGGCTGGACAGACCAAATGGACGACAGGGATTGATCGAGCGTCCTTGCTTGGTGATGTTTCATCATGTCGCTGAGAGGACGAAATAGCAACTAGAATCGTAGAAAAAGCTATGTAAAATCGTACCAGACTGAAGATGGAGACGTTGAGAATCGCTCTCCATCTATTGACGACGCTTCCGTGAACTCATCGCCGCGTGAGGCGCGTTAAAAGTTGAAGTGTCATCCACGCGTGCTTCCCGTTTTAACTTTTTACGCCGTGTATTTGTTAGTTGCTGCGATGTTAAGCGTATGGAGGAAAGGATGATGGGTCGGGTCTGGGAATTGTTGGGCTGGATAATCGGAAACTGGGTTGAAGATAAAAGAAATAGGAAAAAATGGGCTTGGATTTAGAAACAAGAGAAATGGGCTGCTGAAAAAGGAATTGGGTTGGGGCCATTTTGGAATTGAAGGAAGAGTGGGCTGAATTGTTGAAAAGCAAATTGGGCCACGGAAGTGGGCTCCAATTTAACCAAATTAGAATGAAATTGGCCAAATTGATTAGATTTTGAAAAATAATACGAATTAGTAATTAATTAACAAACTTCTTAAGGTTAATAAAAATACAATAATTGATATGAATATAAACTAATAATTTAAAATATAAGCTGAAGTACTTAGACAAATAATTATATAAAATAAAGAATTACTCTCAATGTTATTTTTCGATCTAGAATATTAACAAAATAGAAATAGCTATACGAATAATTACGTAAGACATATACATTAGCTAAACAATATAAAAAGTCAAAATCTTATTTGAAATAATTCGCAAGCTAAAAATTTATTTAATACTATTATTTTATTTTATTTATATATATACTAATCTAATTAATTATTTTAAAATTATTTAAACTCGAGAAGCTTGCTAGTTAATTATTATCGAGGAGTGTCAAAATTTGGGTGTCAACATTCATTTTGCAGTTTATTTGGTTGATTCGTTACCATTGGATTAATAAATTAATTCATTATTAATACAAGTTTAATTCACTCTTAGATCATTGTATGTTCTTTCAATTAGTTGCATTTTTCATTCATTCTTATTTCTCTCTTCTAGTTCAACTCTAATATTGTGGAATACACTTTTAATGCAAATTTAATTGATTTTGTAGTTTATTTGGTTAATTTATTACTATTAAATTATTTGTTTAATTCATTATTGATACAAGTTTAATTCACTCTATAGTTCGATGTATGTTATTTCATAAGATAAGTTTTTTATTCATACTTGATTCTCTTCTAATTCAACTTTAATATTTGTGTAATACACTTTTAATACAAGTTTTAGTTGATTTGTTATGATTGGATTACTTGTTTAGTTCATTATTGATGCAAGTTTTATTTAGTTCATAGTTTTTTCATTTGCTACATTTCACATTCATTTTTAATTCTCTTCTAATTCAACTTTAATATGTGTGTTATATATTTTTAATTCAGGTTTAATTTATTTTGCAACATATTAAATTTAAGTTTAATTCATTTTGCAGTTTATTAAGTCACTTCATTTGTTACGATTAAATTATTTATCTAATTAATTATTGATACGACTTTTATTCAGTCTTCGAATTATTGACTACTCTATGAAAGAAAGTAGAGAGAAAGTGTCACGACCCAAAACAAGTCGTGAGTGGCACCCACACTTAACCTTCTAAGTGGGCGAACCAACCAATTTAACCTAACTTACAAAATACAAAGATAGCACGGAAACTCAAAATCTTATTAAATATCATTTCCCAAAACCTGAAAGTTATCACATCAAGGACATATAATCTCCAATACTAAGTCTAAGAATATCAAATACACCAAAATAAAAGAATAAAATGGTATGTGTCCGAAATTATAGGACATCATGTCATGACCAAGAAAATCCAACACGAGCTTGAATGGATAGCTCACCCTGAAACTTGATATGCGGGAGTCTGGCTAGAGCCGAGGGAAATCAGAAGTCATAGGTACACTCGCTGCATTTCATAAAAGGAAAACAAAGAAGAAAACAAGTAGGGCTCAGTACGAGGCAACATGTACTGAGTAAGTATCATTGGTCAACCCAAAATAGTAACTAATATACAAAGAATAATAGTATGAACTCAACTATAGCACTTAACATGTGATAAGCAACAAACAACATGAACAAGGTCAATAACAATAAAATAAGCACGTATTAAGTCAACGGTATCAAGATCATACATGAGGACTTATGCCTCCAAACCAAACCATTTTGGGAGTTGAGTTCTTTGAGATTGAGTATCTTCCATTAATTCAACATGTTTTTCCTTTAATATTCGTGTCGGAACGTGACACTCCGATCCAAGAATACCGTGTCGAAACGTGACACTCCGATCCAAGAATATCGTGTCGGACCGTGACACTCCGATCTAATTAATACCGTGTCGGAACGTGACACTCCGATCAAAAAATACCGTGTCGAAATGTGACACTCCGATCCAATAATACCATTAATTCATCATTTAATATCACCACTTTTTCATTCGTTAATAATATTTCATCGAGCCTTCTTTATTCAAGGCATTACTTCGATTGAGATGGTTTAAGATTATACATTCCACGATCTCGGGATTTAAGACCAATTACAAAACACATGACCAAGACACACAATCACACAATCAAGCACATAGAAAATTTCACAATATCATTCAATATATATCAGTCACTATTAAGAGTTTACTATCAAATAGCATAAACCATAACCTACCTCTATCGAAGAATCGAAGTAAAGCAAACTACTTCTCCAATGCCTTTATTTTCCTCAATGCCAGAATGTTTCCAATCTATCAAGTATGAAATATCCGTAAACAAACGAGTCCGTAGGAACCCATATATGTATAACCTAAACTCGATAACTCATCCAAATCTATAATCAATTTTCTAAAGTTCAAGCCTAATGGTAAGTCTCCATTCCTCTAATTATCATAACCTTATTTGTACTAACCTATAAGCATATAATACTTACGTGTGCCTACTCGTACCACACATAAATATTTAATGCAAAACTACATTTCCCAATTTTTAAGCCAATAGGACATAAGATCCAACTCAATAATTTATTAAATTATATATATTAGTGCGCAGAAAGTAAATTGAAAACATAACATCCAATTATTTGGAAATTTTCCATTAATTTTTACGCAATCATTATGTTCCCCCACCCTTCAATTTCTAAAGCCTTATAAAGTAATAATACAAAGACTAATATCACCCAATATATATATATATATATATATATATATATATATATAAAAATTGAAATTGTATCAAGTTTTACCTGTAGACTTTCCTTCGTATCTGCAATGGTGGCGCCGAGAACCAAAAGTGAGAATCTCGAGCGATTTGTGATAATCAAGTAATATTAACCCTATTTATTATATGACTAATTATAAAAGTGTCACGACCCAAAAATGGACGTGATGGCACTCGTCTTATCCCACCAAGACAAGTCAGCCTAAAACTCAACCATTACAATAAAGTGCGGAAAAAAAATATAAGTACTTAATAAAACCCCCAAAACCTGGTAGTCACGTGTACAAGCCTCTAAAGTATTACAATTGATTCAAAAGAAAAACTCAAATCTCAAATGAACTTGTTTCTAGAATAGAACAAGATCATAATTATGGAGAAGAAAGTCTGCTGAGATGGAAACAGCTACCTCACAAATCTCCAAGAAGCCTCGGAAAAGAAAAGAATGACAAATACAACAAAAATCCAGGCTCATAACCTACAAAAATTTGTAGAAGCAAGGGGTGAGTACCAAACCACACGGTACTCAGCAAGTAAACCTCTAAACACAGGCTAAGGGGATGAAATACGGGTACTCCTACCACCCCCAACCGAACCTCCACAACTACAACCTGCATTAAAATCAACCCAACCTAACAGCTCACAGTTTACATAGCACGTAGCTCAACAACAACACTTAGACAAATTACATATCCTCAACAACAACACTTCAACAAATTACATATCCTCAATAACAATACTTCAACAAACTACATATCCGCAATAACAAGCTCAATATTGATCAATTACAAGTTCCGCAGAAAGGCAATCAGAAGATCAGCAAAACACAATATCAAATTCACTAATGATAAGTATGTGTAATGCAATGGAATGCAATGTCAAGTATAATGATGCATGTCTGACCTAGTGATACACACCCGCTGTCTCTCAGTCCGGGACCCATGGGGGACATATCTGTCCATGCATCTGTCGCGGCGCACGACACGACCCTCGATAATAGTAACCATCGCGGCGCGCGATACGTCCCTCGAAATATAGTATCCATCGCGGCGCGCGATACGTCCCTCGAAATGGTACATCCTCTTAAGTACTCATTCTTTCTCAATGCACATAACACTTTTCACCATCATGTCTCAAAATAATGCAAATGACATGTTCACACAAATAAGAGGATATCACCATTTTCATAACATTGCACAATTCACAACAATAATGATTCAAAAAGCCTTTCAAACCATTCTCCATTATCAACACATCACACACAACCAATTATTCACATTGCCTTTTATTACCCTTTGTTTTCATCATTAAAATTAATCAAGGTAGACAAGCCAACTCATCACCAAATATCGTTACTCACAAACACATACCACAAGGAAATACACGCATTTCATACACTTAACAAGAGTTTAGAAATCCACTTGCCTCAATCAGTCAAGAAGTCACTCCGAAACTCGAGCCTTCCCGATTTTCTGAATTCCAAACTCAAAGCAATCTATTCACATTAATAATCACAATAAGATTTTGAACTAACCAAACTCATATTACCATAGGTATAGCTTAGACCCAAAACATATCCGAATTTATAATCCAACTCCCAATTTTTATGCCAATTAACATTTCAATTATCATATTTTCTATGTTTCAAGCCTAGGGTTAAATTTCAATTTCTCTAAATAATACCATCCTAACAATTTTCATATAATTAAATAGACTTAATAATTAATTACCTATCTCATTACATCAAAACATAGAATTATCATGTTATAGTAAAAATACTAACGAAAAGAGACAAACCCAAATAGTGACAGAAGGCCAGTTGATGGGAATTTTTCCTTATTACTCATTCACGCCACATGTTAATTTGCTAACTAAATCATACATTACATTATACCACTAAAAACTATATTATATTATTTAAATAACTCACCTTTAACACTTATCCCCAATTCAATTCCCTTTTGTTTTCTGTTCAACACCCAACAACACTAATGACAACTCTTTTGTCTTTTTTCTTAAACTTTCAAACAACAACACACAAACAAATTACACTAATTAGATCGAATAACACTTACTTGATTTCTTCGAGGTTTTCCATTTTGTTTTTCATCAACCGCAAGAATTCTTCTTCTCGTTCTTCTTTTATCTCTTATATTTTTTTTTCTAAATTAATTAGGTATTGAAAGTGACAAATTCTATTATGTTATTTTTATTTATATGGGCCAAATAGTATAGGGTCTTAAAATAAATTATGGACTTAGCCAATAAGCCATCAATTAAAAATTACTAATTATTTAAAATTAACCATCAACTAAATAATTAAAATCAATAAATAGTTCAAATTTTTCCGAAAATAATTTTTCTGGGTCATTACAAAAAGTGGTAAAAGTGACCTACTATTGATTTTAATGTTATATTCTTTAACCACCAACTAAATAAGTTATTAAAACTACCCATTATTTCTATAATTGTAGTTATGAATGGTCCAAAATACCTATTTAAATTATATTGAAATAGTATATTATGAAACAAAAAGCTCTAATATTTAAAACGACTAAATGGGTCGTTACAGAAAGAAAGGAAAAAAGAGCAACTAAAGGAGAAGAAAAAATGCATCAGAAAGCAAGGGAGAAAGAACATAAAATGAAAGCAAGGGTGAAAGAGAATAAAAGAAAAACAAGGGACAGAGAACAATAGAAATAAAGAAAAAGAGAAACAGCGACAAAAAAAAGGTGAGAGAAAAAGGATAAAGAGGCGAGAGACAGAGATAGTTCTAATAATATTTATAGTATTGTTATATATTGCTATAAATGGTAATAATCAAATAGTATATTTAAAATAAGTAATTATTTTTTTAAAAGGAATCCACTCATGTAATTAATCCTTATAATAAAGGTCAGAGAGGATCAAGTTATTGTCAACTGAGTTGGCTTCATCACAGGTAAGTTGCATTGTTCTTCCTTCATTTTAAGCTTTTCAGATTTGAGGATTACATTTTTCATGTCTCAACTTCTATGTTTACTACACAATCACACTTTTATTATTAAACTATATATACCTGCTACAATTTGATTATATTAGTTTACAAATGCAAGTCTTATCAAACAAAAGATAAAGTCATCAAAATGACTAAAATCATAACATAAAAACGCATACATAGATATACATGTACAATGGAATATTTCGCTTTGAACTTAAATTCATAGTCCCTCTTCTTCTGCAAGTACTTCTTCTTAAGCTCTCACTAAACATCGGAAAATAAATAAGATGCAGCAAAACGTAAAGAGTGCAAGATGTAAATAACGCAGCCAAAAACGATTTTTTACTATATATATAACATCTGTGTGTATATATACATATAACCTTTAAACGATGTGTGTGAGAGAGAATGTCTCTGTAGACTGAATATGTCTGCTGAGGATAGTTAAGTCATTTAAGCTGATTTCTTTTTTTTATTGGTTTGGATTATATTCGAGAAAATGAAGAGAACAAGTAATGGAGAAAATATAAAGACATTTTAAAGCCATATTGCATTGCCCACTGTGGGCTCCACTTACGTTAACTAACATGCCACCCTTTTTGACTAATGCAACTTCTAAACTGAGTAATATGTTTTACAATGTTATGCCTTCAACATTGAGATATAAGTTTTAAACAATAATATTTAATTCAAATAAAAATATAATTTTTAAAAATTAAATTCAAAATCAAACTTGTAGGCTTTTTAATATCAATTGTGGAGAGTCAATTATTGATATAGATGAAAAAAATGATAATTAAACATATATTTATTATTGATTAACATACATTTATCATTTGTTAACGAACAATTCGCTAAATGTGGATGTGAGGGAGTATAATAAATAAGAAGTATGAAAAAAATCATATCATATATTATTATAAGTGGGAAGATCCAAAATGAAAAATTTAATTATCATGTTATCTCTATACTAAATATAAATTCAATTAAATATCACAACAAATAATAATATTTTAATGAAAAAATTGTATATAATAGCAAAATAATAACCTAAAATAAATGGAGTAACTAGGGTTTGATTTAATTGTGTTCCATAGAAAACTTTTGCAAAAAATTGGCAGACGCCTCTCTCCCAAATATCTCGCTCGCCACTCTCCTCCAATCACTCGCTCGCTTTCACTTTTTATACAAACACCAAGTGTATAAAAATTGTTTCTAATTGTATAAAGCAGAGAAACTTGTATAAATACATATATTTTTGTTCCCCTCTCTCCCCTCTTCCAGATCTCGCTCGCCACTTGATATACCGTGGTTTCACGGTATAATTAATACTTTTTCCTTAAGTTTAGTGTGTCCGAAAAGCCTTTTTGTGCTAATTTTTATATAAGTTTCTCTTTGTTTTGCAGGAAATCTGTCCAAAGCTGAATGCGGAGATTTTGAGCGAAGAAATGCAGAAGAGACCACCTACGGAGCTTATGACGGTCCGTCGTGCTTGTGACGGTCCGTAGGTGGAAGCGTAGTGCAGCTGCTGAAGGAAGATGGGGAAGTCTGACCAAGTGTGGGATTACGAAGCTTGTGACGGTCCGTCGTGGCTATGACGGTCCGTCCTGCAGGTTCGTCGTGAAGTTCAGAGAAGTGATCCCAGTACCCAGATTCCAAGAGTTGAAGTGTTTTGGAACGAAGACCCTCGACGGACCGTTGTGCCTATGACGGTCCGTCATACTTGCCGTCGAGGGGAATGAAGAAAGCAGCAGAAGAAATTGCACAAAGTATGGGACGACGGAGTCCACGACGGTCCGTTGTGACCACGACGGTCCGTCGCGAGGTCCGTCGACCCAGCCGCGTTTTGGCAGATTTCCAGCAATTAGAATTCTTGTTTAATTAGGTTTTTGTTTTTTTATAAATAGTTCGAAAAACCTCGTTTTTGAGGTTAGACACCTGATAGTTAGACTCTTAGATTGTTAAAACTCCGTATTGGTAAACATTGTATTGTGAGATTCTTGATAATCATTAGACTTTTCGTGAGATTATTGATTACTTTGAGAATTCTTGCAAGTGATTTTTGGTGATTAATCAAGCAACCTTTTGGATTTTATTCTTTCTCATTGAAGTAAGTACATGAATTCTTATTTAATATATTTGAATATTGTGTTTATGGCTATGAGTAACTAAACTCCATAACTAGGGTTGTGGGAACCATAGGCAAATAATGAGATAAACCCTAACTAAAATAACAATTCTAGAATAGTGTCTTGCATGTATTAATAATTCTTTCGCTTAGAAGTCTTTTTAACGGATGATCAACGTTAGAACTCGCCTTAATGCTACTTGCCGGACCAAGGAGGTAGATAATAGGAAAAGAATTATTAACATAGATTTAGTGTATACTATCTAATAGGCTAGTATTGATTGGTACGAGGTAATAACTGAGTCAAATATCGAATACGATGCTTAATATGAGGTAAAGATAAGGGTTAGGAAAGCAACACACGTAGCCGGACCAAGGTGCGGAGTGAGATTTTCTAGATGCCGGACCAAGGATTTAGAAATACATAACTTATCACTTTGCATGCAAGATACTAGGAAAGAATTGTTATAGTTAGAATTATCAAGTTATGAACCTGTGGGGAACACGTAAACCCTAGTTACTTTGATTAATTGATTAAAATCCAACTTTCAAAACTGTTAAGTGTCTCTTTCAATTTCGTTAGTTATTTTTACTCATTAGGAAATACAAACCCCCCTTTTTATGTTTTTACTTTCTAAGGAAGTCATCAACCGAACAATAGTAATAAAAAGTTGAAGTTAAGTCTAGACTATTTTCCTCGTGGGAACGATCCCAACCTCACTAGTTGGGTTATTTACTTGACACGACCGCTTTACTACTTATTTGAGAAGTAAGTTTGAGCGTATCAAATTTTGGCGCCGCTGCCGGGGAAAGTAGCTTTTAGATTAATTTAAACTTATTACTATAGTTTAGTTGATATTTTCTTGATTTTACTTTGTTTTATTGTTTTTGATTTCTTTTCAGAACTATCCTCCTTGTATGCCAAATACACGGAGAGGAAGAGAACCGTTGTTTCCCTACGATCACGAGTTAGAGCGTACACTGCGCAATATGAATCGTAATTTGGGAATAAATGATGAGGATCCGAACCAGAACATCCCAGCTCCGGTTGATGTTCATGGTCAGATGTTACCCGATGCTCCGGGTGAACATCAACAGAGGGGACAAAATCCCGTTCCACGGCCCCAAGCATACTACAGAGGCTATGATGACATAGCAGATTCGGATGGGCCACTGGTTTTGCCTCCTCTACCCACAGGCCACACTTTTGTGGTAACTAGTAGTCTGATGCAAATGCTCACTGCCAGAGGTTTGTTTTCAGGGCTACCTTCTGAGGATCCACATGCCCATATAGCTAAGGTAAGGGCAGTGTGTAAAAGTTGTGTGGGAAGGCCTGATTTGGATCTAGATGTAATAGGGCTCAGAGTGTTTCCTCTCTCACTGACGGGAGAGGCTGCTATTTGGTTCACTGAGCTCCCATACAACTCCATCTTTACTTGGAATCAACTGAGGGATGTCTTCTTAGCACGCTACTATCCGGTCTCCAAGAAACTAAACCACAAAGACAGAGTGAATAACTTTGTGGCACTACCAGGAGAGTCAGTTAGTAGTTCTTGGGATAGATTCACCTCATTCTTGAGAAGTGTTCCAAATCACCGTATAGATGATGAGTCACTGAAGGAATACTTCTATCGGGGACAGGATGATAACAAAAAGGCGGTGTTGGACACTATAGCAGGTGGATCTTATGGAGAATGCCCTTATGCTGAGATCGCTGAAAAATTAGAGAAAATCTCCCGGAATAACAAAGCTTGGAGTACTAGGAAGTCTGATACAGGGAGAAACACCTTCGCAGTGCAGTCCACTCACAACCCAGCCACAGATGAGATTCGTGAAGAAATGGCTCAGATGAGAACTGAGCTTGGGTTGGTACTAAAACATGTCACTGGGGGTGCAGAAAAGATAAATGCAGTCAACTACTTGGCTAAACCACCACCTCCTAACGATGAATGCTATTATGCGGAGGACACTTATGCAGTAAATGAGCAGACGGGGGGTTTCCGACCAAGCGCCCAAGGCTCAAATCAGGATAATTGGCGCCAAGGTCAAGGGAACCAAGGTCGGAACTATGGTAACTACAATCGTGAGGGTCATTATGTCCGAGATGGAAACTACAATCGCGACAACAACTTCAACAGGGGTAACTATGGTAATAGAAACGACAGGAATGGACCCTATGTTCCTCCTCAAAATCGTGAAGTTACTCCTAGGGATGGTGGAGGTAGTATGTCGCGAGTTGAGGATATGTTGCACAAAATGATGAGGAGGTTCGATGCTAGTGATGAGCACATTAAAGAACTAAGGGGTGATTTAGCTAGTATTGGGCAAAAAGTTGATACACACGCAATTTCGATTAAACAGATCGAATTGCAAGTGGCCCAATTATCTGCGACAGTGAACACACGGCAACCAGGCACTCTTCCTAGCAACACTGTCCAAAATCCAAAGAATGATGCGCACAGTATGGCAATCACTACTCGGGGCGGTAGGCAAACCATCAACCCACCTATGCCATCTACTGAGGAAAATGTGAGAAAAGATAATGATAATGTGGTAAAGGGTAGTGGTGAAGCAGAGGAAAGTAATGGAAAAGATGCTGAAGTACCTATCAAGGTAATTCCCATGCCTAGGCCACCACCACCCTTCCCTCAGAGATTAGTGAAAAATACCGAGGATGGTAAATACCGGCGATTTATATCAATGTTGAAGCAACTTTCTATCAATGTCCCTTTAGTAGAAGCTTTAGAACAGATGCCCGGTTACGCCAAATTTATGAAAGATCTGGTCACCAAGAAAAGATCGGTCACTTTCGAG
>NC_028646.1:62988616-62991761 GCF_001406875.1 Solanum pennellii
AAATACATAACTTATCACTTTGCATGCAAGATACTAGGAAAGAATTGTTATAGTTAGAATTATCAAGTTATGAACCTGTGGGGAACACGTAAACCCTAGTTACTTTGATTAATTGATTAAAATCCAACATTCAAAGCTGTTAAGTGTCTCTTTCAATTGCGTTATTTATTTTCACTCATTTAGAATTAGAAACCCCCCTTTTATTGTTTTTACTTTCCAAGGAAGTCATTGACCAAACAATAGTAATAACAAGTTGAAGTTAAGTCTAGACTATTTTCCTCGTGGGAACGATCCCAACCTCACTAGTTGGGTTATTTACTTGACACGACCGCTTTACTTCTTATTTGAGAAGTAAGTTTGAGCGTATCACCACTCTCCCAAATCTCGCTCGCCACCCTCGCCTTTCTCACTTATACAAACAGAAGCGAAACGTATAAATTGTGTTTCTGTTTGTTTAAAGCGTGAGAAAATTGTATATACACATGCAAGTACATATATTTTCGTCCTATAAACTTATAATTATACAATAAAAATACTCCCTTCCCCAGTTTCTTTTGTCTTTCTCTCTTTCTCGTTTTATACAATTTTCAAATTGTATCTAATTTCGCTCTTTCTCGTTTTATACAATTCGATTCAATTGTATATTCCTTGTCAAGTCTTTTTTGTCTTTCTCTCTTTCTCATTTTATACAAATTCAAATTGTATATAATCGTTCTATACACTTAAAATAATACAATTCGTTTTATACACTTCGTTTTTATAGAATTCTCTGCCCAAGTGTCTTTCTCTTTCTTGTTTTATACACTTCGTTTTATACAATTTGGTTCAATTGTATATGTATAGCGAATTATACAGTTTGTATGTTTCCTATGGAGCGCAATTATGCAAACTTTGCTATAGCATACAAATATGAATTTTTATTTGCTATATGTGAAAATTGTCCTATTTTAATTAGGGAAAATTACATAAATATACTATAATAAAAAAATATTTACCATTTATAGCAATAATATTTTTTTCACTTGATCAGTTTTAATTCAATTATAATACAAGTTTAATACATATTACAAAGAACAATTTATTATTCACATATAATACAAGTTTTAGGATAAATAATACATTTATCACACATTTTAATACATTTATAATACAACGTGTCAAATTTTTACCAAACAAACATAATATATTTCAAAAACAATTATAATTCATCTATATTACATACATAATTCACTTTTTATTCATATTGCAAATTTTACATAATATTGCTATAAATGGTAATAAATAAAAAAATATCGCTAAAATCAATAATTATTTATTAAAATGTACCAATTTATGTAATTCTTCCTTTTAATTATATAAAGATAACCTTAAAAGCTCAATAACGATAATTTTAAAATATAAAATTAATTAATAATCATATGCATTGAATCGGATAAGTACCAGATGGTTCATCTGCCAGTAATTATTATAGTTTAAATTCTCAATATTAATTAGAATTCAACCTTTTCATATTTATTAGTTTGATTAAAGCTTCTACCTGTTATATTCGTTCATCTATCAATACTTACTACAACATATTATCTTAATATGTAATGATTTAGAATACAATATTTTCCCAACATAATATTTTGTAATTTTGTTCATTCTTTTTCTCTTTTTTTTTTATGTACTTGCAATGTATAAATCATAACAATGGTTATACGTAGTTGTTGTTTGGAAAAGTCTTTTCGTCTCCAATAATAAAACTTTTGATTTTCTTTAATTACCTAATTTAATTGATGATGAATGATCTATCTATTCCTAATTAAGAATATATATATATATATATATATCAAGAATATGTATAACTCTCTCCATTAGGGCCGGGAAGTAGTAGAGGATATATTAACGACTAAGTTCATTTTTCAGCTTTGTTATTTTTCGTGAACGTGTTCGTAAAGTATATTCTTGTTTACATAATATTTTATGAGTTTTAAGTTTTATAAATTATCAATGTTTCTTATATTCATATTTAATCAGTTAAAATCAATTGGATGTATTGATATAGAAGTGGTAGAGATTGACTTTCGGTCCTCTTATATGTCATACCTTTACCATTTAGCTTTGAGTTTTTGCTTAGCTTGAAGTTGTATGAAACTTTAAATTTTTTTAAAGTATGCTGAAGTTGGTAAAAAAAAAGTGAATAAATGAAAAAGAATAGGTATTCATATGTAATATTTTGGTGATATATTTTTATTAATGTTTTCCTAATTATATAATTATAAATGGATGAAAATGAAACTACTCTAACCATTGAAATCAATAATCAAAACAATAAATGGAATACACAACATTACTTGTGAAATAGTATCATGTAAATATATCAATATATTAAATGTTGCTGAAAATATATAGAATTCATTATACACTTTACCTATCTAGATAAATTTAGTTGTTGAATTTTGTAATTTCAAATAATATTTAATCATCTGATATTGTTCGATAAAAAGGTCATTTTATATAAGCTGGCTATTCATCTATTTCAACTTGTGCTTTTTCTATTATTCATTGCAATATATTTTTAATATGATTTGTTTTGTATAAACTACTCGTATTGGACATATATGTGAAGCATGTATCCAAAAACTAGTTACCAATAAAAGAATACGAGTGTGTTGGCCTTTGTTTATTTTGAATAATAATTTGAAAAACAGCTTCAGCTCGAGAGTTACACAGTTCTCTTAGTTAAAAGCTCTCACATTTGCAAAGGTATATCTTTGTTTGTTTGATTAGCTTAAATGCATGTTGATTAATTAAGAGTAAATTATATATAATAGCAAATTATTAATTCAAATTAAATGATATAAATATGATTTGATTTAATTGTACTCTATAGCTATTTTCGCTTCTCTATCGAGTGAAATCTCGCTCGCCACTCTCGTTTTGGTGGCAGTCTTGCTCGCCTCTCGCTTTTATACAAACACAAATGTATAAATGTAACGACCTGTTTAGTCGTTTTGAGCAGCAGATTTTATTTCTGGAAAAACTGTGTGAGTCGACGGAACCCACGACGGGCCGTCATGGACACGACGGGCCGTCGAGGGTGTCTCGTTCCAAAAGACTTAGACTTCTGAAATTTGGGTACTGAAATCGACTCTCTGAACTT
>NC_028646.1:62994309-63062420 GCF_001406875.1 Solanum pennellii
AGGGTGAGCTAATGCTTCTAGCTTGGACTGGATCTCCTTCCTCATGTCTTGATGCCTTGAAGTTTCGGCATAGACTAGCTTTTATTTGTTTTAGCTTCTTAGAATACTCTTAGTTTAGTAATTTGATCATAGATGTTCTTGTGGTGATGACTTCCAGATTTTGGGGAAATAATAGATGTTGAATTTTAGAAGTTATTGAATTGTCTTTTATTAATGAGTTTAAGTCTTCCGCATTGCTTATGTTGATATTAAATTGAAATGTTAAGGTTTAGATTGGTTGGTTCGCTCACATAGGAGGGTAAATGTGGGTGCCAGTCGCGGCTCGGTTTTGGGTCGTGACAATAAAATATGTTTGTGTTTGTATAAAGCGAGAGAAAATTGTATATATACTTATATTTTCGTTCCCCTCTCCCAGATCTAGCTCGCCTCTCTCACTTTATATAAACACAAATGTGCACATTGCGTTTGTGTTTGTATAAAGTGAGAGAAAATTCTATATACAAATAAAATGCATATGTTTTTGTCCTATACACTTATAATTATGCAAATACAATTTTTCCATGCTCAGTTTTCTTTTCTCTCTCTCTTTTTCTCGCTTTATACAAACACAAATTATACAATTTATCTTTTGTATATGTATACAGAAACATATTATACAACTATTTTCTTTTGTATATGTAGGAAATTATACATCCGCTGTCTTTATATATATATAGCAAATTATATAACTGCTTTCTTTGTATATGTATAGTAAAACGCAATTATATAAATTATAGTTATATATTAATATTTAAATATAATTTTTATATTTCCTATACAAAAAAGTTACTCATTCATTAATTGAAGTTGTCAAAGAAGACAAAGCAGATCAATAATCTTTCTTAGGCTGATTAAACCATTGTGTCAGCATTTGTCAACAAACCCATCAATTGTTTAATTAAAGATAATGACAAAAGTTTAATGTGCTATACCTTGTTTCACAATTATAAACAAATGGTGTTCCCATTTAGAAAAAAATAAATCAATTGGACAAGACCTCTAAGCCTAATAATAACAAAGCAGAGACATTAAATCCTTAAATTGCAAATAAATTTCCTATCTATCGACTCTTTCTGCACTGCAAGAGAAATGGCTTATGCTGCTATTTCTTCACTTATGTATACATTGAACCAACTCTTCATACCTAATCAATTTTTGGAGAATCAGTTTTAAGATTTTTTTGTAGAATTAATTTGTTCATCCTTTACACCCTTGCAATTGACAATTAAGGGTTGAAATTGAAGTGAGTGTTGGATATTATTGCTCGATTTCAACACATTAATAGTTGGTAACATCATAGATATACTTTCTTTTCTTTCAATGATATGTGGCTAAACTCCAACTCTAGGATGTGACTATTATCAGATTGGGTGTTTGATTTAATATAGTGGATATTATGCTATGCTCTATTTTATTGTTGTTCATGTATGGATTTAAGTTATTTAGCATGAGGTTAACTTAATGCGTTAAGGTTGCAAACTTAGTCCTACTCTAGATATGATTGATGCTCGAAAAGGATCGTTTGAAGTGGGTAAATAACAAGATGCCAACAATTTTAGGGTTGAAATCTATGGTTTTCTCGAAAGAGAAATTATGGTACACTTCTAGTTCCCAAATCTGCTCGAAAGAGAAATTTTAGTAAGGTAAAAGGTTGAATTGTGATTCACATATATGAGTCCCGAAGGAGATTCTATAACATGGTACTATCATGAGATCGAAAGAAGAGTAGTGTCATTGAAAATACCTACTATATCCATACTTGTTTAGCACTACTGAGCATCACTTATACCCCTATGTGATATCAATACCAATTCCCATACCTCTAGATTGTCTCTTACTTGTGAAATTCCTTCGATCTTGTTTAATTGTATATTTGATTACAGATATCTTTTTGTAAATTTGGTGGAATCATCCACCCAATCGTTCTAAAGTGCTGCAACAAACAGGTTTGCATACTTGAATTTTCTAGTTAAATTCTTGCCCTTAAACCATTCCTTGTGGAATTCGATTCCGACTTTTACTTTTGATATTTTTATCAACAACAATCACTTACTCTTTTAATCACTTTTAGAATAATTTGAGCATTATCAGTGACCCTATTACAAATCAAACATATGCGTCAAGAAATATGATATTTGACGAAACGTCAACTTGATGGTCCAAAGAAGTCTCCTTGCCAGTTTCAATAGCTCTTCAGCAAAAGTTACAAGATAAGTTCAATGAAATAAAACAGGGAAACAAGATCGAATCCAATCAGGATATATCTCCACAAAAGGAAAGAAAGAGCTATGGCAAACTGGAGCTAATGAAAAACTAAATGAATTGTGACTAGGGATTGAGGTCTACACGACTGAAGGGTCCAAGCATCAACTATATATATAAAACATTAACAGTGGTGATTAACATCAAAGAAGCTATTACCTTTGAAGAAGCTTCAAAAAAGTAGGAATCAAAATAATTTGACAAAGGTGGAGATCCTTATTACCTTTGAAGAAGCTTCAAAAAAGTAGGAATCAAAATAATTTGACGAAGGTGGAGATCCTTAAAAGTAGTGGATGATGCTTGCAGAATTTCAAAAGTTGCTCATAATTGACGCAAGAAAAAGTTAAGAATAAGGAGTGTTAAGAATTCATCACCGACATAATTATTTATTAAGATAAATCTATAAAAATCTAGAATATTTTAAAATTCGAAAGAATCGAAGGAAGATCTCTAGAATGGTATTTTAGATAGAAAAATCTAGAAATGTTATAGAAAAGAATAGCTAGAAACATTCTAGAAGAGAATAATATATATCTTCTAGATTCTTCCATGACCTCCTAAAATAGAGATGATGCATTTGATTTGCAACTAAAGCAAAAAACCAAGTAGGAAAGCAAAAAAAGAAAATAAGTAAGAGATCAAACAACAAGTGAGCGAGAAATAAGAAAGAGTTTGCTAGAGTCTGAGTACAATAAATATTTGTGTATAAAAATTGTAAGACTAGAATGGGTTCTTACTTTGCAATAATAAAATTCAAGTTGTGGGCAACCAATTATGTTCATCACCAACAAAATATTCAAAAAAGTGAGAAATACTTTGTCCATCTCAGTTAAAGAAGGAGAATTTAATAATGACTCTCTATATTTTGAGTGTATCGTCTATTCATGTATATATAGTATTACATTAGGTTTAATATGGAATACATGAGATAGAGTTATATGAGTATAAAACTCCTAAATACAAGCTAACTATCATCCAAAGNTAGTATAAAACTCCTAAATACAAGCTAACTGTCAGCCAAAGGATAATTAAAAACTATTGCGATAAGACTTACAATTGTTTATCCTTAATATCCCCCGTCAAGCTCAACGGTAGTGTATGGACATTGAGCTTGTCACGAAAATGAATAAAAAGAGACGAGCCTAGTGCCTTTGTGAAGATATCCGCAAACTGATCTTGAGTGGGAACATAGCGAACAATCAGCAAGCCTTGCTCAACTTTCTCACGAACAAAATGATAATCAATCTCGATGTGTTTTGAGCGATTGTGAAAAACAGGATTGGTACACATGTAAAGTGCACTTAAATTATCACATTGAAGCATATATGGCTTGCTGCAAGGGACGCCAAGTTCAAATAGTAGATTTTGGAGCTAGGCCACTTCGGCTATGGCAAAGGCAACTGCTCTGTATTCTGCCTCGGTGCTGGAGCGAGCCACAACAGTTTGCTTTCGAGAAGACCAGCTCACAAGATTACCTCCTAGAAAAATAGCATAGCCATGGTGAGAGCGACGATCAAGGGTGTCGGCAGCCCATCCCGCATCAGAGTAAGCTTGAAGTGACTGATCTGATGATGGAAAAAATTGGAGACCAAGGTGCATTGTGCCCTTAAGGTAGCGCAAAATGCGTTTAACTGCAGACCAGTGAGATAGTCGAGGATCGTGCAGAAACTGGCAAACCCGATTAACAGCATAAGAGATGTCTGGACGAGTAATTGTGGCGTATTGCAAAGCACCAACAATACTACGATATAAAGTAGCATCTGCAGCCGGCGGTCCATCACGTGTGAGTGTGCAGTAGAGTCTGCAGGGGTTCGTAATGGTTTGGCATCTTGGAGATGGCTACGATGGAGAATATCCTTGATGTAAGAGGACTGAGACAGTAGCAAAGAACCATGGTGATGCAGTACTTCAATCCCAAGAAAGAAACTCAATTTGCCCAAGTCTTTAAGGGAGAAAACAGAGTTCAAAGTGGCTGTGAAGTGGGAGATAAAATTAGAGTCATTACCTGTAATAATGATATCATCTACATAGACGAGAAAGTAGGTAAGAGTAGAGCCACGATCGCGAACAAAAACATAGGAGTCAGTATAACAACTCCGAAATCCGTGTTGCACCAGAAAATTTTTCAGTTTCATAAACCAAGCTCGAGGGGCTTGTTTCAAACCATAAAGAGCTTTTCTTAGGCGACAAACATGATTAGGATATTGTGTATCGATAAAGCCAGGGGGATGAGACATGTACACAACCTCTTGAAAATCGCCATTTAAGAAAGTGTTATTAAACATCAACTTGTTTAAGTGGCCAGCCACGAGCAAGAGCAAGTGATAAGACCACCCGAATTGTAGTAGGCTTCACAACAGGGCTAAAGGTATCAAAATAATCAACACCCCTTCTTGGTAATAACCTTTAGCCACAAGACGAGCTTTATACCGCTCAACCTTCCCATTGGCATGTCGTTTAACTTTGAACACCCATCTACACCCGGCAATGTTGGCATGAGGAGGAGATGGTTCGAGGGACCAAGTGTCATTACGAATCAAGGCATTAAATTCATGTGACATGGCCTCACACCATTCCGGAGATGAACTTGCTTGCTTGTAAGTTTGTGGTTCCATATGAGAAGAGGAGGTGTTCTGAACAGTCAATAGAAATGTCTTGGGTTTAAGAGAATTAGTTTGGGCTCTAGTAGTCATGTGGTGAATAGACGTTGAGGATTGACGAAGATAGGGAAATGTAGAAGTTGGAGGAATAGAATGGGGAGAAGCGGAAACATGAGATGGAGAAGCGGAAGGAATTGGTGGTTCTAAGGGCTCGGGAGTGGCAGATAAGAGTGAAGATGAGGATGATGGCAAACTGGATGAAGGGATTGAATTATTGGTGTTGGAAGAAATAGACGAGGAAAAAGTAGGGATTGGAAAGGGGTTAGATGAGGTAAACAAAGAGGCGAGTATATCAAGATTGAGAGAGCTTAAAGCGGGAGAGGCAGGTTTGGAGTTATTGGTCATTATGGAGTAAGGAAAGTTTTGCTCATCAAAAATTACACGACGGGCAATGTAAAGACGACTTGATGAAACATGAAAACACAAGTATCCTTTGTGCTTACTGCTGTATCCTAAGAATACACAAGGCAAAGATCGATACTAAAGTTTATGATTGTTGTAGGGACGCAGAAAAGGATAACACAAACACCCGAAAATTTTCAGTAACGAGTAATCGGGACTACGATTGTAGATGGACTGATCATCCGATTATGAAGGTAAGTGGATGTGGAGAAGGCATGTTCCCAAAAATGTAAGGGAAGAGATGAGTTTGCAAGAAGAGCAAGACCCTTTTCAACAATGATGCGGTTAAGACGTCCAGGAGCACCATTTTGTTTGTGAGTATGAGGGCAAGTAACGCGATGAATTATACCTAATTGTTGGACAAAGGTAGAGACATTGCGATATTCACCTCCCCAATCAGTTTGAATAGATTTAATTTTGCGACTAAATTGAGTTTCCACCATTTTGATAAAATGCTTAAAGATGGTGAACACTTGAGATTTAGAAGACATAAAAAAAGTCCATACAAATTTAGAATAATCATCTAGAAATTGAACAAAGTACTTGTTTCCATTAACAGAATCAATTGAAGTAGGGCCCCATACATCAGAATAGACTAATTCAAAAGGAAAAGAACTTGACATATGAGACGAAGCTAAATGGAAACGAAGACTCTTGCCAAGTTGACAGGGGCCACAAACAGAGTGGAGTTTATTGCTAGAAACTGGAAGATTAACACTGGAAGCCAAACGACGGAGAACAGATTCATGAGGATGACCAAGTCGATCATGCATGTTTGGAGAGGAACTTTGGCAGCCAAAAAACTTCTCGGTCGAGATGGAAGATGAGAGGCAGCAAGACGATAGAGGCCATGTTTAATCATTCCTCGAAGTAGAACCTTTCCCTATAGGTTTTTTATAAAGCAACAAGAAGGGTGAAACTCAATTATGACATTGTTATCACGAGTAAACTGAGACACACTAAGGAGATTAGTTGTAATTTGAGGAACAATTAAGACATTTTTTAATTGAAAAGATCGAGAGGGAGAGGGAATGGAAGAAGAACCAAAGTGAGTTATAGGGAGTTGAGAACCGTTACCAACAGCAAGCGAGTCATTTCCAGAATAGTCTGAGGCAATAGAAAGATTACTAACATCAGCAGTGACATGATTTGTGGCACCTGAGTCAAGACACCAAGAGGGGTCAAAGAACGCCGAGGACTTGAGGTCGAGGTGTATTAGTTGGCGGGTATTGATCATTGTACCGATTATAACAATTTTTTGCTACATGGCCAAGTTTTTCACATATTTGGCAAAGCGGACGATTAGATATCCGTTTATTGTCATTGCGCTTGGGATTGTGTTGTTGGAATTGATTCGTTATTGGGTTGGAGTTATAAGAAGGCCGAGATTGAAAACTTTGGCGATTGGCAATATTAGCCGAAAGAGTGACATGGGCAGATTCATCAGCAAGTTTTTGTTCTTCCTGTAGGAGAAGGACAAAAAGTTCCTCGCAAGTGACAGGAGGAGTTCGAAGGTTGATGGTCGTGCGGAAGGGGCCATAAGATGGATCAAGTCCATACAGGATATAAGTCAACAATTCATAATTTGTGATAGGTTGAAGGGCCATAGCAAGATTATTGGAAATTGTACGTTTGCGCTAGACGTACTCCATGATGGAGAGACTACCCTTGGTCATTGTTTGTAGTTGGAGACGCAAAGTCATCACTCGAGCAAGGGATTGAGTTTGAAAAATATGATGAAGGCTAGTCCATGCCTCAGCTGTGGTTCGAGACTAAATAATATGTCCAAGGATAGACGGATCAATAGTTGTTTTGATCCAAAAAAGGATAACCCTGTCATGGGATTTCCAAGTTTCATATTCTAGATTGGGAACATGAGTTTGATTTGTGGAGCTATCGGTTGACGGAGACAGAACCGTCCGTGTGGGCATTTGGGTAGAGTCGAGATATTTTTCCCAGTTAAATACCTCAAGAGAAGATCTGATTGTGGTTTCCCATAGAAGATAATTATCTTGGGTAAGTGTGAAATTGAGAGGAGGTAAGGAAACTTTGTTGTTGGATCCTCCCGATAGTGTCACAAGGAGATTGTTGGCCGAAGATGAAGCCATAGGGACGAAAAGAAAAAAAGGAAGCAGGAATTGTACACTGCTCTGATACCAAGTTAAAGAAGGAGAATTTAATAATGACTCTCTATATTTTGAGAGTATCATCTATTCATGTATATATAGTATTACATTAGGTTTAATATGGAATACACGAGATAGAGTTATATGAGTATAAAACTCCTAAATACAAGCTAACTATCATCCAAAGGATAATTCAAACTACTGCGATAAGACTACAATTGTTTATCCTTAATAATCTCCAAATTATATTCAAAAGTAAATAGATTTTGAACCTCGTGTACATAAGATTAGAGATTAACTTAATAGTTGAGGGAGGTCGATATTTATTTTGGGATCCCAATTCAAATCTCAAGCACTACATTAAAATTATGAAGAAACATATTGTCATACTTAGAGTTGTCAAATGAGCATATCAAATTAGATTGAATTAATAAATAAGCAAATTATTAATCCATTCAGAAGCTGCTTTAAGCTTAAAGAATCACTAAAATGTAATTATAACTCAACTTAAAATACGAATTATAACTCAACTCATCAAATCGATTAATCGTTATTCAAGTCGTTCGTTCACTCTCATTAGAAGTTTATATAGGATGATATCCATTTTGGAAGGTCTTGAAATCCCCCTTCTTATCACTCCACAAATAATATTTTTTATTATTTCAGAATTCTCATAAAATTCTAGTAATTCATTTAACTAGTCAAATTTTTTAGTATTTCCACAATTAAACAAATTAAAATTTTCAACCTATTTTAGTATTCGACACTAGTTCAATAATAATAATAATATATACTAGTCAAATTAGCATTTTAAACTTTGTGTCTGATAAAATATCAATAGGGGCAAACATGTCAATTCAGTGGAGGAATCTCATAACTGAATTGGGTTTCCCGCCCTGTGAGTGACAAGTTACAGCTATATATAGACCAGCACAGACCTCTCCTTCCCCTATTCATCTTTTTCACACCCATTTTCTCAAGAGAGAGCAACAACAATGGCGATTTCTCACAATCTCCTTCTGCTTCTCATTGCTCTCTTCATGATCTCCTCTTCCACAGCAATTTTTCCTGACTCACCTACACCGTCGCCGGTGATATCTCCTCACGACCACACATTTACCCCTTCTCTCTTCCCCAATGTTCTCTCTTCACTCGGTTTCCAGCAGCTCTCCTCCGCCGCTTCTGCCGCCAATCTCTCAACTACCGGCACTCCAGTCACCATCTTCGCTACGGCTGACTCTTCTCTAATCACTTGTCCTACTTGCTCTCTTCCTTTGCTACTTCAGGAACACTCTGTTCCTGGACTTTATCCGCTTCACTTTCTTCGCTCTTTAGCTTTTGGTACTAAGCTGGAAACTCTAGCTCCGAATCGATGCCTCACCGTCACTTTCGCCGCTACTTCTCGTGATCCGAAAGTTTTCATCAACGGCGTTGAAGTTGCTCAGCCGGATCTGTTTAATAATGGAATGATCCTTGTACATGGATTGCGAGGCTTTGTATCGCATCTCTCTCCACTCTCCTGCAATGTGGAGAGAATGAGTTCTCTGTCGTTTGACTCATTTCCTCTTCCTAATTCGGTTTCTACAGTTTCCTCTGCATCGCCTTTCTCTGTTACGCGCTTCATGTTAAAGGATGCCATTATCAGGTTGAGGAACAGCGGTTACAGTATTGTAGCACTAGCGCTGAGAGTGAACTACGCAGAGCTTTCGGAGCTTAAGGCGATGACGGTGTTTGCTTTAGATGATGTGTCGATTTTTGCCAGTGGAGGACATGCGTATCTCCCACATTTCAAGTTTCATGTTGTGCCAAATAGGAGGATTATGGCTGGGGAATTGGTGAGTTTGCCTGCGGGGATAGTGTTGCCGACTATGGAGGGCGAACAGAAATTGGTGGTAACTACTGCCGGTGGAGGAGGTGTTTTAGCTCCTATGAAGATTAATTACGTGAGGGTTGTGCATTTTGATCTGCTGCATAACACTAGGATTGTGATTCATGGAGTGTCTGTTTCATTTCCTCACATGCATCATCACGTCACAGCTGATCAGAAAGGCTTCGCTCAGATGGAACAGTCACACGCACACTGTGACGTCTCTGGAAGTGGTGGAGTCTGTGACGTTCATGATGATTTTGCTCCATCTAACATGCGATCATCAGTGCTGGGGAATATTGAAGATCATGAAGGTCTCTGAAACTTGACTACTGTTTGTTTGTTGAGTAATACGGTAGTATCAAACTATAGCGTAAATAATTGAATTTCACTTGATCATTCTTCAAATCCTTGGTTTCTTAGCTTCTCCTTGAGTTAGTTACTTTAGTGTTACTATCTTTTTGTAAAATGAGGTTTTCATTGCTGATATATGAAGAGTATTTGTAGTTTGTTTGGGTTACTGATTTGTTGATCCCTATATTTTTCTTGCCAGTTTTTCCTGTTTTGGGTTCAAATCAGCCAGTAAAGGAATAAGAAGAAGAAACATAGATATTCATTGATTAATCAAACCAGAAAGTTGAGTCTGGAACTACCCCAATTTGATGATTAATTAGTGAAGCTCTTTCCTACCGTTAGATCAATTGATCAATATTCAATGGAACTCCACTGTTCCATTTTACACACAATGAGATACTTGAAGATTGATTGAACTTGAAAGTCTTTTAAACTCTTATTAGAACAGTGAAGTCTTACATGAGTATGGTCATTTAACAGTACTAATGCTTGCTCATTTGGTTCATGATATATCAAATTGCTTCAAGGTTCATAGTCTTTAAGCTAAGGAAATATCCCAATGGTAGTTGGGGAATACAGTGATTAATCGAAAAAATATTCAAGTGTTGTAGGCTGCTTTGATTGATATATGCACTCTTGGTATTATGAGAATTTGATTGTTATGCAAGTTGGAAGTTTCTTCATGTTCTTTTTTGATGTTTGGAAACGTTTCCAGTAATTAAGTATGACATCACATTTACCTGATCCTTAGCTGCTTGTTATCTTTTCAAGAGTAGGAATGAGGAGAAAAATTGTTAAAAATAAAAAGAGAAAATAATCAAATCACCCCTAATCTATTGTCGGATTTTTAACTATCCATTTTGTAAGAATTACAAGAAACAGTAAAGAGAAATATTTGGGAAATTTTCTGTGTATATCTTTCTTCTTGTAAGCTTCTATATATACAAGTATTATGAGAAATCAAGAACCTTCTATTCCTAACAAACTATACAGCTGGCCTAATTCTATTTGTCTAAAAATCTAACAAACTTTTATTCTTTACAAAAATCTGTTAAGGGTAAAAAGGAAAAGGAATCTAGGTATTGTATAATGAGATATATACAAAGGGTGAGAAGACATAAACATTTCTCAGCTTTGAATCCATAGTTGGGCCTTCATTTCTTGTTTCTGTTTCTGATCCTTCAAGGCCCAACTCTTCTCCAGTTTACTATTTCCGCAGGCCCAATGATTCAGCCCATTATTTCCGGGGCCCCAATGTTAACATTGTTGGAGTGCATTTGAAACATTTGGAACGTTTCTCTGATCTGAAACTCCTCGATACTTTCTTCGATGTTTCCCAAGATGTCCATTGTTCTTCTCTCCTTTCTCTTCGTCTTCTTTCTCTTCGTTTTCTTTTTCATCTTCCTGATCTGAATGTCTGAGTTGGTTATCTTCAACATCCCCTCTCAAGTTGGAGGTGAACAGGGTGAGGCCCAACTTGGTCATGTTGTGAAGATGAGAAGGACCGGCAAGTGGTTTTGTAAATATATCAGCTAGTTGATCTCTGGAAGGGACGAAGGAAAGGGAAATCAGCCCTGCAAGGTACGGTTGACGAACAAAATGGCAGTCAAGCTCGACGTGTTTTGTACGCTCATGAAACACAGGATTGCGAGCGATGTGAATGGTGGCCTGGCTATCGGAGTGAATCGGGACTGGCAAAGGAGGAGGAATCGACAGATCGGTAAGTAGACGAGTGAGCCAAGTTAACTCAGCAACCAATCGTCGCATGGAACGATATTCTGCTTCTGCAGATGATAAAGAGACTGAGCTTTGTTTCTTTGATTTCCAGGAAATGGGAGATCCACCTAAGCTGATAAAGAAACCACTAACAGATCGACGGGAATCACAACAAGAGGCCCAGTCAGCGTCGCAATAAGTGGCTAAAGATAAACCAGGAGAAGTCGTGAAGAAAAGTCCATAGTTTGGAAACTTCTTCAGGTAACGGATTACTCGTAAACCAGCAGAATAATGAATAGAAGTTGGTTTATGCATGAATTGACTGAGTGTTAGCACAGCAAAAGATAGATCAGGTCTAGTGTGGGTTAAATAATTGATCTTGCCGATTAGATGACGATAAATTGTTGGATCTGACAGGGGTGTTCCTGAATCTGCAGAAAGCTTGAGAGAAGGGTCCATAGGAGAAGATACTGCAGAGATATGGGAGACATCGAACTCGTCCAAGAGCTCTAAGGTATACTTTCTTTGTGTGATAATCATTCCTTGTTCTTCTCTTAGCACTTCCATACCCAAAAAATAATGTAGAAGTCCAAGATCTTTGATTTTGAATTCCTTGTGTAGAAAAGCTTTTAGAAGCTTGATTTCTTCTGTAGCATTCCCTGTAATTAAGATATCATCAACATACACAGCCACAATNCAAATCAAGTAATTTGTATCCCTTTTGATTATTTGGATAGCCTATGAAGACACATTTCTTGGCTCTAGGATCAAATTTATTCCTTCCATGAACCAGAGTGTTTGCATAGCATAAACAACCAAAACACCTGAGAAAATGATAAGAAGGTGACTTGCCAAATAAAATTTCATAGGGTGTTTTTCCTTGAATTACATTTGATGGTAGTATGTTGATTAAGAAAGTGGCTGTCAAAATACATTCCCCCCAATAGGCCAGAGGTACCTTTGAATGAAACAGTAGGGCCCTTGCTATTTCCAAAAGGTGTCTGTGTTTTCTTTCCACCACTCCATTTTGTTGTGGGGTAGCTACACATGAAGTTTGATGAATGATTCCTTGAGAATCCAAGAATTTTGAGGCAGCATCACTTTTCCCTAACTCCGTAGCATTGTCAGATCTGATTATTTTCACTTTGGCATTAAACTGTCTTTCAATCATACATAGGAAATTCTGTATAACAGTGAAAGCATTACACTTAGTGCTCATGAGATAAGTCCATGTGGCTCTGCTGTAATCATCTACTATAGTCAAGAAATACCTATAATTGTTATAGGTAGACACTTTGTATGGACCCCAAGTGTCAATGTGGATTAGATCAAAACATTTATTTGTAGTGATTTTGCTTGAAGAGAAAGGCAATCTAGATTGTCTGGCTTTAGGACAGATTTCACAGTGACAATTTGACTGTTTAGGAACAGATAAGAAACTGATATTCTTCATTGATGTATAGGGTAAGTGCCCCAACCTTACATGCCATAACTTTACATCAGAAGAAGCATTTGAACAAACAGAAAAAGGTACTGAAACTGAATCAGGAAAACAAACAGAACTACTGATTCTACTACAGATTTTAGACTCTAAAGAGGTATTAGTATTTTGAATATCACTAGACTTCTTAGGGAAAGGCTGCAACAAATAGAGACCCTCTCTTGATTCACCAAAAGCTTGAGGCCTCTTCATTGAATGGCCCTGCAACATACAGTTGTTAGAGTTGAAAAAAACTGTATAACCAAACTGATTACTGAACTTATGTACAGATAAGAGATTGTATTTGAAACTTGGCACATACAAGACATTATGTATTGTCAAGTCAGGGTATATTTGAACACTTCCTATATGAGTAACAGTTATGAAATGAGAATTTGGAAGATTTATGTTGATAGGTATTCTAAGAGTAGACAAAGTGATGAATGACTTAGGATTGAAACACATATGTTCAGAGGCTCCTGAATCTATGATCCAAGTTTCAGAGTTAAAAACAGAAAGACAAGTTCCAGAATACTTAAAAATGGTACCAGCCACTGCATTAGCATTAATTTCAGGTCCAGTATCCTTTGATGTTGATTCTGGCAGTTTCATCTGCTTCATGACCTGAATAAACTGAGCAAACTGTTCCTTGCTCATGTGCAGTCTGGCTTGATCCACATAGTAGCTGGGTTCATCCTGCTCCATGATAGCTCCATTACCCCTCACTTGTGTTGAATAGTTCTTGTCATTTGTGAAGTTAAAGTCCTCAGGAAATCCTATCAGTCTGTAACAATCATCCATGACATGACCTGTTTTGCCACAATGATCACAAGAAACATTAGGATTGTATTTCTTCTTTCCTTTGAATCTTAGATTCTGTCTTGGATATCTAGGAGTCTGCTGTCCCTGTTGATAGTTATTTATTTTAGGATACCCCATGTTTGGTTTTGATCCAGATCCTGATGCAGCTGGGTTGGATTTTTGAAACTGCTTGCCATTTTTGCTTCCATTTCCATTAGCCATGAAAGATGAGGAGTCAGCATTGCCAATAGGACTCATGTATGTTTCCTTCTGATTTTCATCCTGTAAGATTAAGGAGTAAGCAACATTTATGTTAGGTAAAGGATTCATCATGAGAATATTCCCTCTAGCTTGTGCATATGTGTCATTAAGACCCATAAGGAATTGTATAAGCATCTCATCTTCAACAGATTTCTCCATTTTCTGTTTTCCTTCACAGATGCACACACAGCTACACTTATCCTGTGAATCTAGGGAAGCTAGTTCATCCCAAAGTCTCTTGAGCTTAGTAAAATACCCTGCAATGTTGTTAGTTCCTTGCACCAATCTGTTAAGTTCTTTCTTTAAATGAAAAAGTTTAGCACCATTTGATTGACCAAACCTATGTTCGAGGCTCATCCAGAGTTCCTTAGCAGTCCTGGAATAAATAACACTATCTGCTATTTCTTTTGAAAGTGAGTTAAGAAGCCAAGATGTTACCATGTCATTACACCTACTCCAAGGTTGCAGATCTGTGGAAGTTGGAGCTGGTGAAGGATGCTCTCCAGTGATGAAACCCAACTTGTTCTTTGCAGAGAGTGCTATAAGCACTGATCTCTTCCATCCCTGATATCCTCTTCCATCAAAGGAGCTGGTTACCAAACCCATTCCAGGAGAATCTGAAGAATGCAAATAGAATGCATGATTGACATCAATTTTAGCTCCTGTGGAAGATCCTGCTACCTGAGTTGCAGGCACAGATTCAGGAACATTGATAGCTTCATTAGTCATGATTGTATTTGATGTATGATTTGATTTACTGCTCTGATACCATGTAAGAATTACAAGAAACAGTAAAGAGAAATATTTGGGAAATTTTCTGTGTATATCTTTCTTCTTGTAAGCTTCTATATATACAAGTATTATGAGAAATCAAGAACCTTCTATTCCTAACAAACTATACAGCTGGCCTAATTCTATTTGTCTAAAAATCTAACAAACTTTTATTCTTTACAAAAATCTGTTAAGGGTAAAAAGGAAAAGGAATCTAGGTATTGTATAATGAGATATATACAAAGGGTGAGAAGACATAAACATTTCTCGGCTTTGAATCCATAGTTGGGCCTTCATTTCTTGTTTCTGTTTCTGATCATTCAAGGCCCAACTCTTCTCCAGTTTACTATTTCCGCAGGCCCAATGATTCAGCCCATTATTTCCGGGGCCCCAATGTTAACATTGTTGGAGTGCATTTGAAACATTTGGAACGTTTCTCTGATCTGAAACTCCTCGATACTTTCTTCGATGTTTCCCAAGATGTCCATTGTTCTTCTCTCCTTTCTCTTCGTCTTCTTTCTCTTCGTTTTCTTTTTCATCTTCCTGATCTGAATGTCTGAGTTGGTTATCTTCAACANATCATGAGAATATTCCCTCTAGCTTGTGCATATGTGTCATTAAGACCCATAAGGAATTGTATAAGCATCTCATCTTCAACAGATTTCTCCATTTTCTGTTTTCCTTCACAGATGCACACACAGCTACACTTATCCTGTGAATCTAGGGAAGCTAGTTCATCCCAAAGTCTCTTGAGCTTAGTAAAATACCCTGCAATGTTGTTAGTTCCTTGCACCAATCTGTTAAGTTCTTTCTTTAAATGAAAAAGTTTAGCACCATTTGATTGACCAAACCTATGTTCGAGGCTCATCCAGAGTTCCTTAGCAGTCCTGGAATAAATAACACTATCTGATATTTCTTTTGAAAGTGAGTTAAGAAGCCAAGATGTTACCATGTCATTACACCTACTCCAAGGTTGCAGATCTGTGGAAGTTGGAGCTGGTGAAGGATGCTCTCCAGTGATGAAACCCAACTTGTTCTTTGCAGAGAGTGCTATAAGCACTGATCTCTTCCATCCCTGATATCCTCTTCCATCAAAGGAGCTGGTTACCAAACCCATTCCAGGAGAATCTGAAGAATGCAAATAGAATGCATGATTGACATCAATTTTAGCTCCTGTGGAAGATCCTGCTACCTGAGTTGCAGGCACAGATTCAGGAACATTGATAGCTTCATTAGCCATGATTGTATTTGATTGTATGATTTGATTTACTGTTTTGATACCATGTAAGAATTACAAGAAACAGTAAAGAGAAATATTTGGGAAATTTTCTGTGTATATCTTTCTTCTTGTAAGCTTCTATATATACAAGTATTATGAGAAATCAAGAACCTTCTATTCCTAACAAACTATACAGCTGGCCTAATTCTATTTGTCTAAAAATCTAACAAACTTTTATTCTTTACAAAAATCTGTTAAGGGTAAAAAGGAAAAGGAATCTAGGTATTGTATAATGAGATATATACAAAGGGTGAGAAGACATAAACATTTCTCGGCTTTGAATCCATAGTTGGGCCTTCATTTCTTGTTTCTGTTTCTGATCCTTCAAGGCCCAACTCTTCTCCAGTTTACTATTTCCGCAGGCCCAATGATTCAGCCCATTATTTCCGGGGCCCCAATGTTAACATTGTTGGAGTGCATTTGAAACATTTGGAACGTTTCTCTGATCTGAAACTCCTCGATACTTTCTTCGATGTTTCCCAAGATGTCCATTGTTCTTCTCTCCTTTCTCTTCGTCTTCTTTCTCTTCGTTTTCTTTTTCATCTTCCTGATCTGAATGTCTGAGTTGGTTATCTTCAACACATTTTTATTTTATAGATATGCTATTACCCTCTTGAATTTATTTAAAATAAAATAACTTCACCCTTAAATGCTGAGTTGGCACAGAGAATGCATTCACTCTGTCAAATAGAATAAACTGACTGATTTTTCCTTTTTATTTTCTTTTTCATCGTTCTTCTCTTTCTTCTTTTTATTGCTTTCTCTCTCTTTCTTACTTTCTAACTATTTTCTACTAAATTCTACCATGATCTTGAAGATTTCAGGTAACCTTTTTTAGAGTTCTGTCTCCTAATTAATTCTTAATCTTCGTAAATAAATTAGTCTACAATTTATATTGATTCATCAATTTTTTTCTTTTTGGATATGATTTTGTATCTTCACACAATATTGTTCTTAAATTTTTGAAGATGCTTCTTTTTCAAATTAAAGAAGGTTCTGATTAAATTTTTGTTATAGAAAACTAAACTTTGTATTCGAAGTATTGATAAGACAACAAATATTTTTTGGGTTATATTTTGTTGATTAATTTTTTGGTAGGTGTTGTTGCGAAGTCAAATCTAATTTATTTTTTTGGCGAAATGGTCTGGTAGACCCCTGTACTTGTATGCGTTTGTATTGTAAACCATTTTACTTAACTATTTACCAAGTAAACCCTTAAACTCAATCAAACAAGTATTCTCAAACTCCTCTCGTCATGTGTGTAATTCACTCACCTTGAATAGATGACATGTCATATCCATGTCACATAAATTAATTACATGTCATAATTATCTTTATTATTTATTTTTAAAAATTATCAAACAAAATTTTATTAAATAAAACATAAAATAATAAATTTTAAATTTATTAAATTTTGGGACTCCACACCTCTTCAACAGTGTACATCTAAATTCACCGGCGAAGTCGTCGCGGCCACCGCTTTTCTTGCCGGCAAGACCTGCAGGTCTCCACCTCCATTGCAAACCTCTCTATTTTCCTTTCCTCTTTCTCCAACCTCCACAAAATTATTAATTGGCGACCCCTTTGAGCCACCATGGGCCGTCTCTCTTCTTCGTCCTCTCCGTCGTACCAATAAACCCACTCGCCGCCTCCCGATCTAGTGAAAAAGGATCAGTGTCGCCTCTCTCTTACTCCACTTTGAATTAGTAGACTCCGACAGGGCGAAGAGCATCACCATAAAATCGTTGCTTTCTCTCTTCAGTAATAACAACTTGTATGTGACGACAATGAGGTGTCAATATCCTGCTAAAGTTGATAAGAAGTGTATAGAAGAAGGAAAAATGGACGGGGGCAAGAACGGGGATGGCGGCTGGAGTTGAAGGAAGAGGATGACCTTTTCTAAAGTTCATTTTTTCTTTTTTCTTTTTTAATTTATTATTTTAGTTTTTAATTTTTTTAATTGAATATTTTACTTTAAAATATTTTTTATATTTAAAATGCAGGTCCACCCGCCTTCTCACGCGTGTACCACTCTCTTATGCCAATTCAACCATTTTAATGCCAAATAAGTCTGGTCAATGGTCAGAGGGGTTTGATATATGGTATTTTATTGAATTTAAGGGTTAAGTTGATAAATTGTTAAGTAGAAGGATTCACAATACAAACTCATACAAATACAAGTGTCCACCATGCCTTTTTTTTTTATACATGCAACTTTGATAAGTAAAGGAAGTGAAAGAGTTAATGGTAAAGACATGGAAGGCGGTTTGTTTTTGAAAGAGAAAGTTCCTAGACTAGAGATAATGTGGAAGTTAACCTAAAACGATTTGATGGTAGTTTATTTCTAGTTAAATATTTTAGGATCGTGAAGGTGGAGGGGGAGATTTTTTATATATAAAAAAAATTACAGTTCTATGAACTGAAAATTTGTAGAACTTTTATTACAATTATTTATTGGAAATAAATTAGTCAAAAAACTCTCCATTTTCTCTTTTCAATTCTAAAAAAAAAAAATAGAAGCAAAATTACAATTTGTATTTCTACTCAATCGATTCTCTGTTCTTCCAAATTCAACAATAACCTTTGCTTCTACATCTTTCTCTACCCGTAAAATTGGAGCATAGTAATTGGAATGAGCTTCCATAAATTTCTGCAAAGTAGAAGTAACTTCGAAATACTTCTATAACCCAAGTTATATTCATATCCCTCAATATTTTTAAAATCAAAACTTTCACAAAGAATTAGGGTTGTAATTGGGGAAGAAAGTATAAAGAAGAAGGAGAAAAAATAATTAAAAAATAATAATTGGTGAAAAACACGTGTCAGGTGCGTGTGTTTCACCACAAGACTCGTGAGTGATTTTTGTGTTTTAAGGGGTTATTTGTGAGATTTTTAAATAGTTCAGAGGGTGATAGGACACCCGCAAAGTTAGAGTGTGTAGTTGTGATTTCTGATATAGATTGGGGAGGGGAACCATTTTATCAAAAAAAAAAAAAAGGGAAGAAGAATTAGGATTTGTAAGGACAATATCTGTAACATAGACATAAATCTGAACTTGGGAAATAGCAGTCAAAGCGTGGAAGTTGCTATTTTGTGGTTACCATCTCCAAATATTTATCAGAGTAAATTACTGGATGAGTCAAGAAAAGTAGTTTTAGCGTATTTATCAGAGTATATTATTGGATGAGTCAAGAAAAGTAGTTAGAAATGAAGAAAAATAAATAGTTTTTGCGAGGCCAGAGACAAAGCTGGAGTAGCTCAGTTGGTTAGAGCGTGTGGCTGTTAACCACAAGGTCGAAGGTTCAACCCCTTCCTCTAGCGTATTCTTTTTAGAATATTCCTTTGATAGTTATATTCAACCAATCATAACTATCTGTGCCAAAACCATCCTAAAACATCGATAAAAATTAACTATTGCCCCCAAAAACTAATTATCCACATCTTTTGTACAGAATTGGAAATTCCTCTACTTTTCACAGATGAACAAGGAAAATGTGGTCTCATTTCATACAATAACATGTGAATGCTAATAGAGTTAACAGTTGACACTTGACAGTGTGTGAGTTGGCATCAACAAGTCAAATACAAGTGAAAAAATAAAAATAAAGACATAATGAAAAAATTGCTCCAACTGTAATGCTTGAGTTGATGCATTACGCGATAGGCTTGCCGAGATACAACTAGTGAAGCAAAACAGAACTAGATTCCAGCCCTTCACATTTTATTGAAAGATGGCGTTGGAGAGCTTGGAGGCTTGAAGTCCTCATACCTGTTCAATGCAACGAAAGACAGGAAGTTCAGTTTTATAGCACAACTTAAAGAAGTGACAAAACATCACATGGATTATGTCATTCCATTCCTTTATTCCTCAGCAGGACCTAAGATATCTAAAACACAAAACCTTATCAACTACACCCTCTGTTCCTATTTATATGTCATCATTTTAGATTCAAACTCCCCTAAGAAAATAGGTAAGTTTACCATTTTACCCTTATTTAGTGTTATCTAGAAGCCAAGTTTTTAATAAATGAACATGAATTAGTTTATTTTGATTAATTGAATTGACCAATTAACATGAATATTTTGGATTTCCTATGCTGGTCAAATTCATACTTTCACAGTCTAATAACTCTGAAGGTTAAAATAGTGTTATATGCATTGACTTAGTAAAATGACAAATATTAAGGACAACCTACTTTTAGTAAGGTCGATATATAAATAGGAAAGGATGGAGTACTACATTGGCTACTATCACTAAAGGCTACTATCTGCAATTGCTGGACTCTTCAAAATTGTCAATGGGTGCGTGTCGGATTCTCCAAAAGTAGTGTATTTTTGGAGAATCAGACACGGGTGCCGCATTGAAACTGAAGAGTCCGCAACTTAGAATTTTCTGGTGATTCTTGTCAGGGTTGCTGCATTTGATGATGGTGATATGGGAGGGGGTTGAGGTTGACATATCTGATTATGGTGTAACCTTTATCATAAGTCGAAAATTGGTCAAACCACATAGTAACATCAAGACAAGAAATGAGATAGGTGCTGTTATGACTCAACATCGAGAATTTTACTTTACTCATTTTTATCTTGTTTTTTATTCTTTCCAGGACAAAGATCTTGTCAAGAAACTAGACCCAAAGTCTGAAGATGTGGTAAAGTTATTTGAAAAAGATACTTCCACTTATTCTCAAATTGGAAAAAAAGGAGGAGATATAGCTGATATCCAGTTCCTATCAAAATTGATGCAGTGCAATCTGTCAAGTAAAAAGCTAACTCTACTTACGCAGGGTAGGGAGAATGACAGAAAGCTGAACTTTTTGATGAATCCTCCTTGGAGAAATTGTTAGCACTATCGATTGCCACATCGTTGCCTCCAGTAACTGCTGATGTTACTTCCACAGTTGCTGAGGATTTCAAACCACTCGGTCTTGGACTTGGAGATGTAGGTGGCTTTAAATCTTCATAACTGCAAAGATTGAATCAGTCAGCAAATAAGATACAGTATACTTGCATGTAAGTAGTTGGACTAACTCAGGAATGACTTAACGCAGTGTATGGAGACAAAGGCCTTGTAGTCAGCAACTCTGCTTTGTCAAAAGTAAATAAATAAACAGAAGAGGCTTCCTTAGTGGGTTTGCTATTCTCTGCTCCACTTGCACCTTCTTGACGACCTCCGGGAGGATTTGTACTAGGGGATGTAGGTGGTTTTAGATCTTCATAACTGCCAAGATTGAATCAGTCAGCAAATAAGATACACTATGCTTGCGTGTAAGTAGTTGGACTAACTCGGGAATGACATAACACTATGGAGACAAATACCTTGTAGTCAGCAATTCTGCTTTGTCAAAAGTAGAATCAACAACAGAAGAGGCTGCCTTAGTGTGTTCGCTATCTTCTGCTCCACTTGCACCTTCTTGACGACCACCGGGAGGAATTGGAATAGGAGATGTAGGTGGCTTTAAATCTTCATAACTGCCAAGATTAAATCAGTCAGCAAATAAGATACACTATGCTTGCGTGCAAGTAGTTGGACTAACTCAGGAATGACTTAACGCAGTGTATGGAGACAAAGGCCTTGTAGTCAGCAATTCTGCTTTGTCAAAAGTAGAATCAACAACAGAAGAGGCTGCCTTAGTGGGTTCGCTGTCTTCTGCTCCACTTGCACCTTCTTGACGACCACCAGGAGGAATTGGAATAGGAGATGTAGGTGGCTTTAAATCTTCATAACTGCCAAGATTAAATCAGTCAGCAAATAAGATACACTATGCTTGCGTGTAAGTAGTTGAACTAACTCAGGAATGACTTAACGCAGTGTATGGAGACAAAGGCCTTGTAGTCAGCAATTCTGCTTTGTCAAAAGTAGAATCAACAACAGAAGAGACTGCTTTAGTGGGTTCACTATCTTCTGCTCCACTTGAACCTTCTTGACGACCTCCGGGAGGATTTGGACTAGGAGATGTAGGTGGCTTTAAATCTTCATAACTGCCAAGATTGAATCAGTCAGCAAATAAAATACACTATACTTGCGTGTAAGTAGTTGGACTAACTCAGGAATGACTTAACGCAGCATATGGAGACGAAGGTCTTGTAGTCAGCAATTCTGCTTTGTCAAAAGCATAATCAACAACAGAAGAGGCTTCTTTAGTGGGTTTGCTATCTTCTGCTCCACTTGCACCTGCTTGATGACCACCAGGAGGAATCGGACTAGGAGATGTAGGCGGTTTAAGCTCTGCATAACTGTGGTAATAAAAGTAATTATATGCAAGATTCCAGTGAAGTCTGTATGTAAAGTTTCAAATATGATACTTTAAATGAAAAGCAAGAGTTCGTATTTCTCTTATTTTGCTTAGATGTATTCCCTAATAAACATCATTAGATCAGGTTCCATGAGACAAGCACACACTGAAAATACAAAACATATTCTTTGCATTAACAAAGATTAACAAATTCATATACACTTGATGTGTTTACTGAGTGCATATCAGATTCTGTCACTGTGAATTGGAAATTCCAGAATATTGTGGACCATGATGATTCTACTTGAAATATTCTGGGATGTCTAATCTTCACACTTTGTATACAGTCAACAACAGTGAAAATTAAAGTGGAGAGGACGCAGATGAGGTTACAACGGATAAGGTGAGGAAGGAGTTTTTTATTTTTGTCTGTCTGTTGAGTATTTCTATCAGTTTCAGGGATTGAGTTTTCTGAAGAACTAATTTCGGAAGAAGGTGTGGAGTGCCTGCTTTGCCTTCTTTGGTTGAACTTGTGCCTATGCTAGGGGTTGGAGTAGGAGATATTGGTGGCTTTAGTTCTTCATAGATTCCGGAAAAAGTAAAAAAGAAAAGAAGCATAAGTTCATTTGAAGAAGAAACATGCACCTAACAGAAAATAAATAATCAAGCTTACGCAGTATATGGAGAGAGAGGTGCTGCTGCTTTCAACTTTGTTTCAGAAGGTTTTTTCTCGAGCGAGGCATCAGGGATCTCAGACGTAATACTGGTTGGAGTTGCAGATTTCTGTAAATCACCAGTTTCCTAGAAACAACTGGGTTAATAAGACTAAAAATGAAGTGATTCTAAGGTCCTCTGCATGAATTTATTAGGAGTATCAGAGTACACAAGTCCCTTATAAAGACAGGATTGGAAGGTTCTCTGTTTTAAAGACAGTTGCATGAATGCCTCATTTATCCTAATTCTGTATAAAAGCCATTTTGGGCAATGTAATCTCTGTTTTCCATGAAGAAGTAAATGAAATTACCTTGGGTGGGGAAACCTCAACACGTTGGGGGGGAATTTTTGCAAGAAGGTCCTCCATGGGGATCAACGGTGCTGTTGTTTCTGCAACTACTTCAACCACTTTACAGTATGAAAGGCTCCGGTTTTTGGCCATAACCGCCATTAGTTCTGCCACCTGATAAATCAGAGTTGTCTTAGCTGCTGACTGTAAATTGCTAGCTCTTGATATAAACAAAATTTATGAGACTTAGCAAATACTTCAACCATTTCTCTTTATGCCATAGGTCTCACGTGACTTTGTAAAATGTCCAAGAAGAGTAACCCCTGACAGCCCAGATAAAATGCTATCGGCTGACATCAGAGATAACAAAATGCATAAATTGCAACTCATAATTGTTCATCGCCCATTTAGAGATTTTGAGTCCTGTATGTAAGAAGTATTTCTGTCCACCAGTGGGAGTATTCATTATGTGATGTCGGACTATTGCTCTCATGAAATTTGAGCCACAAATAACCTTTTAACTTTAAGAAATCAATGCAAACTTTTAGTTAAGACAGAGAACTAGAAAAATAAAAAAGAACCTTTCACTTTGATTTTCAGAATGAAAACTACTCAAGGAAAGTATTATTTAGCTCTGAACAGTTATCCACATCACAAGCCCATTGAATTACATGCTGGAATGTATTTTCATATCATGTTAAAAAAAAAAATTATTAGTGTAGATAATGTATCATTACCCTAAAGAGGTCAAGAAATTTTAATTGCAAATAAAACTTTGTTAGGAACCTGAAGGTTTGACACGAGACCACCAAATAAAGTATCTTCCTCCGAAAGAGTAATATTGTGAGTTTCTTTAAAAGAATCAGTGGGACGTTCCATTCCTCCAGGTCTCACAATCTGAAATAGCAGAGTGAAATATGAGCACCATATTGCAGTTAAGACACATATCACCTCACTTTTGTATTTCCAACGCATAATACAGAGAAGAACTCACAGTATAAGGAAGCCCACTGGCAAGCAGTGCCTCTTCTGCTTTCCTTTTCCAAAGGAGGACTCCCCAAAACAAACTTACAGACCATAACAAAATGGAGAGTCAATGAACTAAAGAAAACGTTTTCATGTTTAAAGCCAAATATATCTTCCAAGGACTCTAATGTGAATCAGAATACTCCTAGACTTACTTGAGAATTGCTGCAGGAAAACCGACCTTGTTTGTTCCCAAAGATGTGAGCAAGATAAAGTGGTCAACTTTTGCGACGGTTGCTGCGCGGAGGAAACAATCAACTTTCTATCACTCATTTTATGTGAGTGTGAGTATTTTAATGGCACTGCATCTGATTTTAATCAATACCAATTGCTTCTGAAGGAACGAATTGTAGAGGACAATATGACGAAAAAAGATTTGAGTAACATCTACAATTTAAATCAGAATTCCTTTTACCTGCATCAATAAGGTTCTTAGTAGCCAGGTAATCAATTCGATATGGTCCAGTAACATCAAAGATCTCCTTTTCACTGGCACCAATGCAACATATAACAATTGATGCATCGCCCAGTGCAGGCCTAATCTGATAACTTTTCTCCAAATCGCATTCCACAATTTCAAGCTTCTCTATAGCTGGGCTAAAGACCAAATGTAACATGTGATGTTCCAAAGAAGCACATTTACTCTAAACTGCTAATACCATAATCATATATGAGAAGTCCTTTCTGCATCAATCTTACCTTTTGCTCCTCCATCCGTAGCATTCTCAAGTTTTATTTGCTCAACACTCTGTAACAAGGAACAATTTATGAGTCATAAAGGATCTAGATGCACGTTATCCAGTAAAATCACATGTTTCCACTAGTCAGAATTTTTACTTTAACAAGAGGTTGAGCTCTTTGAGCACTTCGAACTCCAGCTCGAACTTTAAAGCCTGATTTCAGAAGCTCCCTGAAAACATTCTGGTCTTTCATCAATATATACTTAGTAGCAGGTTTAAATGGATTTATATAGTTAAGTCTAAAGTCAAGGTCGAAAACAAACTACAACCTTACAGTCCGAGAACCAACCCTACCGGTTGCACCAGCAACAAAAACAAGATTTGCATCTTTTGATTTGACATCTTTTGCAGTTCCTTGAGGTTCCAATGAGCTAATTTTTGCTGCACATTCATATATGATATATCCATATAAT
Source organism: Solanum pennellii (assembly GCF_001406875.1). Classification (NCBI taxonomy): domain Eukaryota; kingdom Viridiplantae; phylum Streptophyta; class Magnoliopsida; order Solanales; family Solanaceae; genus Solanum; species Solanum pennellii. Next base: position 63,019,746 of record NC_028646.1, read on the forward strand.
TATAACACTTCTTAGAAGATTACTTATTTATCAAGCACCTTTAGACCACAAGAGAGAAATGAAAATTTGTTTCCTTGTAGAGATGGTTCCATAGGCCCAGTCATAGAAGATCATCCTACAAATGATCTCCAAATAATGCTTGTAAAAGCTAATAGAAGCAACAACAACATATAGTTCCACAAAGTGTGTCGGAGGGTAGAGTATACACAGACCTTGCTAGTCCTACCTCAGAGGTAAAGTGACTGTTTTGATAAACCCTTGGCTCAAGGAAAAACAGTCCAGAAAAAATGTAACAGAAGTACAAAAAACAAAAGATAGTAACAGAACAGTACTACAACAAACAGTAACAAAAATTGAAGGAGAAAACATTAGTAGAAAAACTACAACAATTAATATGGATGTACAACATGTTAGGATTGAATTCACACACACACTTGAAGGAGAAAACATTAGTAGAAAAACTACAACAATTAATATGGATGTACAACATGTTAGGATCGAATTCACACACACACTTGATGAATTAAGAACACAAGAACTTTCAAGTGAAAGAGATGAGAGATCTAGAGAGAGAAAGAGAGAAAGCAATATTTCATGGTAACACCCCGTGAGTAAACTTCCACGGCGGTGGGGTATATATATTAATAAATCAAAGTATTTTTGGTTACAGAGAATAAATAATACTATATATTAATCAGGCTCCACAACTTAACATAACAAAATGCATAAAAGCTAATAGAAGATGATCCAAAAGGCATAATAATACATCTCAATAATTCATCAATATGAAGGTTTTACATTGAAGGACTCTTCTTCATAACCATGAGAGACCAACAACTACAACAAAAACATACCCAGTGAAATCCCACAAGTGGGCTCTAGGGCGGGTAGAATGTATGCAGACGTTACCATTACCCCGTTGAGGCAGAGACTGAAGACCCTCGGTCCATGATAGACAAACAGAGAGTTATAATACAGCAAACTATATATGATCCTCCAGTCACTCTTCAAAATGGAACATGTAAAGAATGAAAAAGAATAAACTCCAAATGTTTTTATGCATTCAACTAGTACTTCACTAGAGCATGTGATAAACCTTATACAAACCCCATCCCTCAAAACTGGAAAAAAAATAACTTCACTCCACCAAAAAAAAAAAACCTTTTTTTTTTCTTTTATGATAAGCAAGGTTCAAAGTCACTGAAAACCTCCAAAATATTTTCAATATTAAACCTGATAATGGGTTCATCCCCGTACCCTTCTCCACTTAAATAACAGGTATAAACCCAATAATCCTTCTTTATCATTTTCAATGTGAAAAGGACTCCAAAAGGGTGTGACCAATTTCAGAGTAGGAACCCATTAATGAAAATTGCATTTACCTGAAATTTGAGTTCTGAAACGAAGGGGGTTAAGGTTGTTGGAATTTGGGCCCCTTTTAGTGCTAGTTTGAATCAATGTAATTGGTTGTCCACACAAAAATGGCTTCTCTGCTAAAGCAGTTGCAGGGATATTGAGTGTCTGCAAGCAACGCAGCTCCATTGTTGATTTCGTTGGAACTCTGTTGGAGTTGTGCGTTTAAGGAGTTGCCCATGTAATCCATGTGGATGTTGTTAAGCTCTCTCAGTCAACACATTCTGACCACATAGTCTATATCATATATACCAACTTTTTCAAAACAAAATTTTCACTATTATCTATAGAAAAATAAAAGAAAATATTATTGACTTCTAGATTCAATATTAAATCTAAAAATATAGCACTAACTACGTTATTTGTTTACAAAATTCCTTTTTATACGATAAAATTTTCTAGAATTATTATTTCATCAAAGTAAGGGATAACAAATCTCACTGCTAATTATCAGCCTTGATTGCAAATTTTTGTAATCATATAAGAAATTACAAAATATAAAAATTTTATCTCAAAATTATATTCATTTATCTATCATACCAAATGTCATTTCGTACCCAGTATATAAGGTTTGGTATGTTGGTAAAATATTACTAATATCTTCAAAATAAAAATAAGAACAATATTATTGAATTTCTTAATATTTATCATTAGAGTTGGTAAATTGGAACTTTGTAGGCTGAAGTTGAATTTATTTCAATGTTCATTGGACTCATTGATACCTTATAATTCAATGTTTGATAGAATACCTCAGGGTAAGGCCAATATTGGTCTAAAAAACTACTTATATGTTGGGAGATTACAACTTATATAATCTTTGAGCTACAAATTTTGTAAAATATTATGAGAAACGATGAACATCATATAAGAATTATAAAGTTTAAAAGAAAAGTTTTTAATTGATATGATATGAAAAATTATGAGAACAATGGACATTATATAAGAATTATTACAAAGTTTTAAAAAAAAGTTTTCACTTGTGCTAATTGACATGATATGAATTATGAAATATTTTTTTTTGAACGTTATAACTTTTACGCAATAGTTTGAGCCAATAAAATTATGAAATTTAATTTCTTTAGATAAAAAATTTATACATTGAATATTTAGCATAATATTATTAAATTAGTACATCACTAGCTCCTTTACTACCTTTTCTTAGAGTGGTTATGACTAAATTGTCCATCATATCTCACACAACTTTTCTGTTACTTCCTTCTTTCACCTTTTCCCCCCTTTGACTAACTACATCATATTCTAACAATTGTCTTGAAAAAAGAAATTAGGAAATTAGATTTTTTATTGGACTTATTAAGTAAAGCCTATTGTAAATTATAATGATTAGTAACTTAAAGTATTTAAAAGATTAAAAAAGTTGATACATTCTCGAAATTAGATCCCAAATGTAGATCATAATAACAAACATTTTAAAAATTCAAGAGACATAACTTTTTTAAATGATTCTCGAATTTTTATAGGGGCAACATACATTTGGATAAAGAGAGTAATATACATTATTTTAAAATTATGTAAAAGATATCACAATAATTAATAATTTAAAATATTTAAAAATTATAAAAAAAATTTCGTTGTCCTTTAAAATTTTATCATTGTCACATAAATTAAGATAATATATATTATTTGAAACATTAAAAGATATTATAAATGATAGTAATTAACAACTTACAATTTTAAAAGACATAAAAATTAAGTTGACTCTTGAATTCTATCAATGCCAGATAGAAAGAAAAGATTATTTAATTTATATAAAAGTATCATAAATTATAATAATTAACAACTTAAAATATTAAAAATCATATTAGAATTTTGATTGTCTCTTCAAATTTTATGTTACATCAATCATAACAAAAATAATACTTAAATCCGTGCTATTTCGTAATTAATCAGAAGCCGCTGCCTTTTCCTTTGGTTGGAGGTTCCTAAAAATGAAAAAAAATAATTATTATTATATTTTCATGATTATCAAAATAATATTCTCTCGTTCTTAATTATTTGTCCACTTTTAAAATAATATATTTATTAAGAAAATAATTATTGACATATTGAGTTTACAATTTGATCTTTATTAATTATCAAGTTTGATAATTTAAAAACTTAAGATTTTCAAAAAAAATTATACCTTTCTCAAAGCAATTAAATGAGAATATAATAGATAAAATAAAACTATCCTTTCATGATTTATCAAAAAAATTAATTAAAAAAGTTTTTTTAAAAAAAAATGAACGAGCAATCAAAAATATAAAAATGTGAAAGTGAGTAATGAAACCTATAGCGAAGCCAACGAGAAATTTGGTAGAGTTGTACAGATTCATTAGCAGCATGGCAAGCTAGCAGCATATAATTTCGAGGCCTCACCATCCATGCAAATCTCATACACAACATCGAATATATACACAACACTGCAACCAAACACACAATAATATTTATTTATATACGGCGTAATCCATCGATAACTTTTTTAAATTGACATCAATTTTTACTTACACTCTTTAAGTAGATTTTGTTCATTTTAAATACCTCAAGTAAGATTTTACTGTGTCATTTTAACACTTTTTTCGTTAATCAGCTGAAATTACAAAATGTATAATACACTTGCGGATGAAATGTCATAATGACTAATTGAAAAAAAGTTAACATATGACATTTGAGTGTAAAAATAATAATTTTAAAATAAATTATTAAAAAATAATTATTTTTTCAATAAAAATAAATAAATAAAATTACCTATTTTCTACCGTCCCATCCCACCCCACCCCTACCGATCCACCTTACTTCTGTCCCTTTTACCTCCCCAACCTCCCGCCAAATTTTGGTTCTTCTTCCATTTTTTCTTTAAAAAAATTCATTAGATTTTTTCGTTTTTTTTCTTCTTCTTTTTGTTGTGAATTTGATTTTGAGAACCATATACGACATTTCTTCTTCTAATTTTTTTTGGAAAAAATGTGTGTTTTGTTCTAATTTTTTTTTTTTAAAAGAGTTAGTCTGATGATTTTTGATAATTTTGTTCTTATAATTGTTTTTGAAATTAGTGCGATAGTTTTTTATTTTACTTTTTCATATTTTATAAGGTTTTTATCATGATTTTGCATGGTGAAAGGTAAAATAAGTGGTAGGGATAAAGAGTGAAGAAGAAGAAGAAGGAAAAAAATAAAAAAATAAATTTCTCACGCTCTCAAGATGCGTGCAAAACACACAATATATCAAGTCAGCAAAAAGTATCAAATTAACACAACAAAATATGATATGAAATATCTAGAAAGAACAAAATCTAATTAAAATGTCTAAATAAAAATTTATGTCAACTTTAAATGGCTATCAAAGAATTAGCCCTTTATATATAGATCAACAATATTCTATAGATATTTTAATACTGTATATCCGTTTCATTCACATTTACATGTGACATGTCACAATTGAATTTACTATAGATAAAAACATAGGCCTAAAGTTTGACTTCTGACATTTTCTATTTAGGGGTGAAACCTGAATTTGCCCATAGGGGTTTAGAGGTTTAATATATAAATAAGTAAATATATAAAGAAGAAACGTATTTTTATTTATATGTAAATAAGAGTATAATTTTCTATTGAAGGAGGTTTACCTAATTTCTTTAGCCCTACCTAGCTTTAACGTGACCAATGTAATTTTGCATTGTGTGATCCTTGATCTCATAAATTACAAGATATTTTTTTTAAAAAAAAATTGTTCCAAATAGAATGTCATTTTATTTATGATAAGAAATACTTTAATTCTAAAATTTCTTCTTTTTCTTAATAAAATGATTTATAACCATACAATTATTGTTTTAATTCATAAATTTCAAAAATCTTATCTTTAACTATTATATCAAGTCAAATAAAATCATATAAAATAAAACGGAGAGAGTATATGTTATAGCTAACTCACCTGCAGTCATGTTGCCAGATATTGCGTCTGGGGTCTTTTTTGTATCCATCATTCCCTAACACAATCATTTGTCAAAATTAATTTCAGAATTTTTGTCCAACTTTTATAGTAAGATCGATCATCGATAGATATATGTGATAAAATGATGATATATATATATATGTGTAGGAAAGGGTACATACAGAGATTACAAATCCCCAATTGGCCATAGGACCCCAAAAGTGAGTTGTTTTAGGACCCATTGGACTATTCAAGTACGCTCGGACGGATTTCTTCATCTGCATATACACAAATTATTCACCAAAACACATGTACCGCCCGTCGTCGTGAGTGTCCAAAATTCAATAAGAGATCCAAAATTATAGTTTTTTTTTTTAAATCTGTCTAAACTTTAGTAGAATTTAATATCCGTGATGGTAGCAGATATCATATACCTGGTGAATTAATCGAGATGCACCAAACCTAATAATTGTTCGTTCCTGGATATAGAGAAAATTAAATTCATTAGAAAATCTTGCAAGGAATGGTAGGAAGAAATTACTAATTAAGAAAATTGAATTGCCTCAAGTACTAATAATAAAAAAAAAGAAGAAGACATGTTCTACTTTGTTGAAACTTGATTTGATAAAACCAAAATCATATGAAAGGGCTTACCAAATTGTGTCAATTTTTGCATGAGAGACGTACAAGGAAGAGCACTTTGAAACGATGGTTGATTAATTAGTATTAGTGAATATATAGTAGGAGATGGAGAAGCATGAGGCTATTAATTTATATATGTTGAGCTGTAAGAATTATTTAATCCTATATTCCATATTAACTGAATTTTGGATGTTTTTAATTGGTCATAATAATTGAATTGTTCAATGTATGTTTAAATTTTTTTTCATTTATTTAATGTTTCATATTTCTAAGAGAAAAATTACCTACTTACAAAGTTATATTTATGATTTTATAAAAGACAATAGTGAAAAATATGATTTTAATTATTTCAATGTTTTTCTTAATAGGTGTATATTACCTTACAAATTCAATTGATATGTAATCGATGGAGTATTAATTAGCAGATTCTGAATTTAAATATTTTGAGTTCTAAATCAAACGTGATTTTTTAAAAAAACATTTATAAATATATACTCATATGATTTTACTTTTTACGTAATTTTTTATTTGATATTGTACATAAATACGTCTTTCAACTTGGCTTCAACCAACATCTATGACCTCCAATTCTGAATGTGCTCAAATAGACACTTACAGTTATATATAATTGAACAAAATATACTTATTATGCATCTTACATGACATTATACAAATTTTCATATAGAACGTTCTATTTGTTCAATTTTACTAAATACAAATGCTTGTGTACATTTAAAATTTAAGAATATAAATATCAACTGAGACTAAGTTAAAATAGACGTTTATATATTATGCTTTTAATTGGAAACAGTAAAGTTAGATTTGCGACCCATGCTATATTCTATAGTAGAGGAAGAGGCATGAATGAATCATTCATTACGTTACGGCTGCCTTGGCCTAAAAAGTCATCCTCATGACTCCGACGTTTTATGTTGTTTTGTAATTGGAAATATCTTTGGTCGTCCTTCAAGTTATTTATAACCATATATATATATATACACACAAGGAATTAATTTTTATTGTTTCTCTGGTAAGTTGGGACGCCAATTTCTAGCCTAACCCTTATTTCATGTTTTTCCAAATATATTACATTGCCAAACTTTTGGCCAAATCTCAACACCTTTTTTGTTTAACTGACAAATTATTACCCAATTTTCGATAAGTGGATTTTCAAAATATAAAAAATAATCAACACACGAATGAAATAAAAAATTTAAACATTTACTATACACAACACATATAAGATAATTAAACCTTTTTATGATGTAATTTTTGTCAATTTTTTTCACAACACAAAATTTTTTTAGCTAAGACTCAAACCCTTCTTCATTGTGAAAGAAATTTTGTCGAGTGATTTTAAATTTTCTTAGGTGTTAAGGTCACTAGATGTTACACCTCTAGTTCAATAAAAAAAAATTAAAGAGAAAATTGTTCAAGTCACCCATCATTTTCTTAAGTTTTGGTCAACTTCAAACGACCATATCTCTTAGCACATAAAGAGTTAGGTAGCCCATGATCTATCAAATTAAATGTCTTTGAGTCCTCTTTTCAAAGCCACCAATTTTGCGAAAACTCGAGCTCTGAGTAAAAAGGTATGATAACAACGCTCAAACCTGGCAAGAGCTCCGGGATGACTCCACGTTACGGAGCCAATACGAACCTCACTACCTGCTGAAAAATTATTCCGACTCATAGCTCGTTTTATTTATTTCTTCAAGGTTGTTTTAGTCCTAAAAAACCCTTAGGAGGTCATCTAAATTATCCTAAACGTGTAGAAAATCCAGTTTTATAAATCAAACCCTCTCATTCACTCCTAAAATTCTACGCTCAAGAAATTCAAGAAACGTTAAGGTTAGGGTAAATCTTCCAAGATTTTGTTTCAAATTTCTTCAAGAAGATTGTCTTCCATGTATGTAAGACTATCATACTGTTGGACTAGTTTATCCTCACGCCCTACATCTATTTTCAAATCAATAAAAGAGAAATCTAGGATTCCACCCCTAGATTTGAGTATTCTTGAGATGAGTTGATTTTGAGTTCTCGAGTTTCTGTTTCTTTTTGATATTCTGTTCCGAATTATTGAATTGCTATATGTTATGCATTAAGATTCTTGAGTTGATTCGTTCACATCTATATTTCATCACGAACCCTATGCTTGAGTATTTTTTAAAAGAGTAGTATCGTCGAATTCTGAGTACTGAGTTTCCATATTGCTATTAAGATCCTGATTTGAGTCATTCATGTTCATAATTACGCATGAACCCTATGCATTGAGTTATAAATCTTATGAAGCTTTTTAAAGCCAACTGTAATCATTTAAAATTTATTAAATATAAATTTATAAAATGATCCGGATTATATTGAATTCATATATATGTTAATCCAAATAAATATTGTGGATTGATATAATTGAGTTAAATATTTAAGTCCAATAAATATGGATTTAATTAAAGTCTAAATTGATTGATTTGGGCTACATTGGATCCAATTTGTTAAACCCAATTTCATCTCATTCTAGAGCCCATCTTGGCGCCACGTGTGCAGATGATGTGGCATGCCAAGTCAAATAAGAAAACCAATAGAATCATGACATGTGTCAAAGATGACAAGCCTGCTCCATAAAGCCCAAATGCCATGTCGCTTAAATCTGATTGGCTGAACGAAATCCTATTTCAATCGCAACTCCTCTATTCTAAAACTATAAATAGGTGTCCTCATAATTCAGAAAAGAGACAGAAAATTCTAAACAAGAAGCTAGAGAAACTCCGTGGTACAAACGCCATTTAATTCTCTACAAAGCTACAAGTTTAAGAATTCAGGCATTCAAGTTCAAGAACGATCAAGATCAAGACCACCGAATTCAAGAACAAGCTCGAAGCCCTTGAACTCAATTAAAAGTCAAGATCAAGATAAAGTTCAAGTTCAAGTTCATCATAGATTCAAGAACAAGCTTTAAAGCCCTTGAATTTATATTTGAAAAGGCGAATTCAGAGGAATTATAGAGATTGTAACACTCGCATTTGAAATAATAAAAACGATTGTTGCTATAATCTTCCGTTCTTGATTATTGTTTTCTCGACGCGAATTTTATTGTCTACACCAACACTTGAGTTTTAAACTGAGTTTTTTTTAGAAAGTAAAGATGAGTTTTGAGAAAGAGTTTCTAATAGTTTTGTGGCCCACATGTGTTAGTTTTTATGACTCACATTAATATTATTTTGGTTTAATATTTAATTACTAACTAAATTCTAATTGGATAAATATAAAAAGTTTATTATGGTTATAACTCCCCACTATCTACTTTGATGGAAAGTGGTAACTAACCGCTTGGTCCTCTCTCTACCTATTAAAAGGGAATAATCTATCCCATATAAGAGAAAAGAAAACTAGTTCCTTGTCAAGACTCACAAAAAAACTTCCGCTTAATTCAAGTCAAGAATTATAATGGTTGATTCTGGTATGTATTCTTAATTGAATTATTATAGTAATAGATTTATGTGAAAATCATATAGTTCTACGATCTTGAATAATTGATAGGATTTATGAATGTTTAAATTGTTTTATACAATCCATTAAATCCTTAGATGTTGTATCAAAGTTTGATTTAAGAACTAGTTATTTTTCATAGAATTAATGTTTTCTTTATTTGAAGCGGTAATGGGTAGTATTAAGTAAAATAATTATTCACTATTATGAAAAATTTATTTTGAAATTATGTATATGGGATTAGTTATCACCAAAGTGGTCTAATCTTTGAAGAATTAGTTCAAAATAATAGTGATTAAAAGTACATTAAATTCTCCATTATTTTAATGCTTATAACTGATATAACACTTATGGTTATATTAAAATTTTTGGTTATAAGATATTTATGGATCACCCAAAGGTTGATTATCTTATTTTTATAACCATTGATCATTGAGGAGATAACTTAGATGTGTCATTGGTTTTATTTATTCATCCAAAGATGATAAATATTATTGATTGACACATTAAAAATTATTGAATTACGTTAAATACACATTTATGTCTAAAATTTTATTTTAATGTTTCGTCCCAAGGTGGACATCTATATACATTTAAGAATTTATAAATCGTTTCTGAATTTGATAGTATATTTAAAATTTATAATTCAAAGTATTAACAAATGATCATATTATATTTGCAGCATTTGCTCTTCATTCGCACTCTATCTCTGTTACGATCTTTAACGGTCTTAACTTCTTAGATTGGTGTGAACAAATCGAATTTCATCTCAGAGTTTTAGATCATAATGTTGCGCTTTACACTGATATGCCAACTACTATTACTGAAACCAAACTAATGAAGAAGTGTCCTATTATAAGCACTAGGTCGATCTACCATATTAGGCATAATGTTTATGAGAATGAATATTGCGGGCAACATTAAGACTATTTTCCCAAAACTGAAATTGCAAAATATTTTCTGAAACTTGTGGAAGAATTCTCACAAATTGCTGATAAGTCTCTTGTTGGGACACTAATGTGTACTTTGACCACCATAAAGTTTGATGGTTCCCGTACCATGCATGAGCATGTCATCGAAATGACAAACGTAGCAGCAAGACTTAAGTCTTTGGAATGGAAGTGGAACAAAATTTCTTTGTACAATTTATTATCAACTCATTACCGTCTGAGTGTGATCCTTTCCAAATGAACTATAACACCATGAAAGACAAATGGAACCGTGCATGAACTACACGAAATATTGGTTCAGGAGGAAGTAAGGCTCAAGAATCAAGGAACCCACTCCATTAACTTTGTAAGTCATCAAGGAGTTGGAAATAAAGGAAAGAAACATGCTAAAGGAAAAGAGGCACCATAATGTTAGTGAGTCCTCCTCTCAAGTATGTAAGAAGGAACACAAGAATGATAAGTATCATTTCTGTGGAAAATCTGAACATTTTCAAAACGATTGCCTGAAATTTAATACATGGATCGAGAAGAAAGGTAAGCCTAGTGATTTTGCATGTTTCGAATCAAATTTAACTGAAATTCCTTATAATACTTGGTGGATTGACTCTGGTTGTACTGTTCATGTTTCTAATACGATGCAAGGATTCCTTACAACACAAACCATAAATCAGAATGAAAGATATGTGTATATGGGGAATAGAATGAAGGCTCCCGTTAAAGCTATAAGGACTTACTGGATGGTCCTTAATATTGGACATTACTTATATTTACTTGAAACTTGTTATGTACCTTCTCTTTCAAGAAATTTCGTTTCTTTATCTAACTTAGATAAGACTGGATACTCTTTTAATTGTAATGGATACTTTAGTTTGTTTAAACATAATTATATCATTGGTAGTGGTACTCTTTGTGATAACTTATACTAACTGAATCTTGATAATCTATTTGTCGAAACACTATTAACTCTGCATCATAATATTGGAACCAAATGAAATTTGGTGAATGAACAATCTGTTTTCTTGTGGAACAAATGTTTAGGTCAGATATCCAAAGAAAGATTGAAAAGATCAGTTAAGAATGAAATATTTTCAAATTTGGATTCTACAGACCTTAACGTTTGTGTCGATTGTATTAAAGGAAAACAAACAACACAAAGAAAGGAGCCACAAGAAGCACACAACTTCTTGAAATTATACACAGATATATGTGGTCCTTTTGGTATTGCATCTTTCAATAAAGAAAAATATTTATCATTTTTATTGACGATTTTCACGTTATTGGTATGTATATTTGTTGCATGAAAAAGTTCAAGTGATAAATACCTTAGAGGTCTTTATTACTGAGGTTGAAAGACAACTAGATAGAAAGGTGAAAATAATCAGGTCAAATAGAGGTGGTGAATATTATGGAAGATATGATTAAAATGGACAACACACAGGTGCATTTGCTAAATTCCTCGAAAAACATGACATATGTTCTCAATACAAGTTAACAGCCCTTAAAACACAAGTGAAGATCTACTTCATCCTAGTTCATTTTTAGGGTTGTTACAGTCTCCCCTTCTTGGGAACATTCGTCCAATGACACTTTACACTTAAAGGGATAACAACCAAAGCCATCAGCCCACATTCATGCATACACTATATAAACCATATACATAGTTAGTAGGAACATCACTCCACATAGAAGGCTCAAACAACTTCATGCAATTCAAGCAAGTAGAGCTATATCTACCAACTCCTTATACATCATTTTGTACTATTTCTCATGATGTTGGAGGAACTTCCTTCTCCAAGTTACATCACGCTCATTTAAGCATCACTTAGCACATCATGCAATTTCTCATCAAAGCACAATTATGCAATATTTTTATGGCGGAACTCATCGGTAGCCACCTAAATTTGGCACAAACTTTCACTAAGACACCTTAACCACATTTTGTTCATTTTAAACACCTTATGTAGATGCCGACTGTGTCATTTTGGTACTTTTTTATAATCAGCAAAAACATTGAGGAGAGTGTAATACACTCGCCTATGATGTGTCAAAGCAACAAATTACTGAAGACATGTGGTATAAATACCAAAAATAATTAAAAATTAATGTACTACAAATAAAAATATATTTTTAAAATTAAATAGTTATTTACTTAAAAAAATAAGTTATATTTTTTTTAAAAAAATAATAAAACCTGCAATACCTATCCTTCTTTCTCACCATCTTCATCTCCCCTTCTCTTACCACCATGAACATATTTTCAAATTTGATAAAATTATGGATTCAAAGTACTTTATCCATTCTTACTATCATCAGGTCACAATAATCTTCACCTCCGCTTCTATCTCTTTTATAAATAAATGAATTTGGGGATGCACCAACTTAACTTTCTCCATAAAAGAAAAGACATTTTTGGCCTAATTGTCTTTCAACAGATTTCATCATTTTTTTCTTTTTGACGAGATAGTCAAAATTATTAGGACCAGATAATTTTTGCTTTCCTAGAGGTAAAATTGCATATTGAAGGACAAAAAAGGAAAGGGGTCTTAGAAGATTAATATGGCTAGAGCCTAGACGTGAGCAATAAAAAGATATGCATCACCATTAAAGCCTCCAGATTCACGACCTAATTCAGTTTTTTTCTTCTGCGACAAAGATTTTGAATAATTTCGGCAATGTTTATGACAATAGAATGGTGAGAAAATTAGGGGGAGAAGGTTGGATACAATGGTGGATAATGGAGGAGGTGTTGGAAGGAGAGAGAAGGAAGAAGAAGAAACAAAAAAAAGTAAAAATGTACAATATTTAAACTTTTCACGCGCTCAAGAACAGTATAACACACACAATATGCCAACTCATCTAAAAAAATATCAAAATGACATAACAGGGAGTGACATAAGGTGTCTAAAATGAATAGAGTCTAGTTAATGTGTCTAAGTGAAAGTTGGTGCCAAGTTTAGGGGCCACCGATGGGTTCCCCCTATTTTTAATAAGGCATATTTAAAACAATTCTACCCATAAAGGCTCGACATGCAACTTCTTAATAACACATTAGGCATGCTCAACAAGTCAACTCATGTAACATTTGGGCATGTTCACAATTTCACCTGATTAAGCAAATAGACAATCTATTCTAAATGCACATAAACATGAAGGAATACAAAACATGAAAACTCAATTTCTCATTTAACAAGAATTTAACCAAAAACATGCATATAATAAGGAGAATATTTGCAAACTCATTTTTTACAAAAGACTCGAACATGAACCAAGATACTAAGAACTCTTAGTTTTAGGCTTGAATAGACACATAAGGAAAAGATAATGATATCTCACTTATAGAAAAGATAAGGAAGAAAGTTGCGATACTTGCAAGGAACTAAAGATCATATGCTCACTTATAGAAAATCTGATCATATTGATGTGATTGGATATTCAGATTCAAATTATGCTGGTTGTGTGGATACAAGAAAATTTACATTTGGATATTTGTTCCTATTATCTAAAGGACCAATGTAATTGAAGAGTGCAAAACAGCTAATAGGTGAGTTTATGACATCCTTTGAGGTCACAGTTCAAACTAAATGACTGTGAAACTTTATTTCAGGACTTGGACTAGTCGACAATATTTTTAAGCGGCTGAAAATTTATTGTGATAATATTGCAATAGTCTTCTTCTCTAAAATTGATAAAAATTCAAAGGGTGCCAAACATTTCGAATTGAAATATTTTTCAGTTAAATAAGAAGTCCAGAAACATAAAGTGACAAATGAACATATTAGCACAAAACTTATGATTGTTGATCCTTTAATGAAAGGATTACCACCCAAAACATTTGTTGAACATGTTGAAAGAATGGATCTTATTGATAATAATGAATGACTTTGTGTAAATTTTTTATTAGATTATGCAATTGACACTTAAATCTCAACTATATATGTTTCTGCTATTACATACTTTTCTCTTGTATGCGTTATGTGGAAAATGATGATGACAAATTTTGTTTTAAATAAAGATATTCTAAGCATTATTGTCACGCCCCGAGGTACCCCCCAGACGCGGACACGGAACCTAGGACCACAAGTGATCCCAAACTAACCCTGCTGGCAATGATCATGAGCATACTAAAGATAATAAACTGAATACGGAAGCTAAGTCATAATTTAAATTGAAAAGATGGGGAATACCCATATTCTATAACTAAGATATTTGAAATACTGATGAGTTTAATATAAAGAAGTTATTAACTCAACGCTAAGCTGAAACTAACTATGTCTGAAATAAGCCTCTAACTGACTAGAAATACTGGGACAAGCCCCAGCTAAATCTAGCAAAAACTGAAACTAAATTACTGAAAGACTGAAAAGAAACTCATGACTACTGTCCTTGGAGAATGAGGACTCACCACTGGATCTGCTGAATAGGTGATCGAGAATCGATCTAAGTGCGATCTGGATGCTGAGAACCTGAACCTACATCACGAGAAGATGTAGCGCACGTATGCGTCAATACTTGAGGGTACTGAGCATGTAGGATAGAGTAAAACTAAAATAATACATAACTGAACAAGCACAAAAACAAGTATATAATCTGAACATGATATAAATTTTGAATGCTGAGATAACTGAATGCAATGACCAATTTATAACATGCTGAAACCGAATACTGGATATACTGATAAATGGTCAATGCAGTGAAATCTGACTTATCTATGGGAGCTACTAATAATCGATACTAAAATCACAAGAGCTAAATGTGGAGTCCGATGTATACGCCCCATCGAGAGAACCCAATATACTATGCCAGAGGTATAAAGACATGCTGGCGTGATCACTGAACCGATGCCCACGAAGAGGACTTACAACCTACTTGGCTAGTAGTTCTGGGACTATTGGATACGCTGAACCCTAGTCTAACTCATTATTAATATTACTCCCAATGAATTATGTAATTAACTAATTATGAGTTTATGTAAATACTGGATAACTCAAAACTGAACATGCAAACTGAGAATGCAACAATTAATCTGATAATTATGCATTTATAACTGAGGCATGTATATCCGAAGTAACTGAAATATCTGACCTAGCATGTGTAATTTAAGAACTAAAGAAATACATAGCTAGGGTTCTGAAATTCATGAGATAAATTGAATAATAACACGGAAATCTAATTTGGAACATATAATTAATTAATTCATGAAGTTCTGTTGAAGTTCTAGAAACCCTAGGTCTAATCATGATATGGGAATCAAGAATCTGACTGAAAACTAGGGACCCAATGGGTGAAAGGAACCCACTAGTGAAATCCCACATACCTAGTAATGAAATTCACGGAGAAATATTTAGATTTTAGGGCTGGAACTGCTGGAACCTTGCTGCGTTCTTGACCTTTTTCTCCTATCTTGCTTCTAATTTTCTAAGTTTTTTATTAATGATTTGACTTAGGTAAGTTTTAGTTATGTTTCTAGGCTTAAACTGCCTAATATTTGATGATTTAGGATCAAAACAACGTATCTCAGGGTTTAAACAAAGTGGGAAAAGACCAAAAGACTCCTGAGTTAACTCCTGTCGGATCAACCGACGACTTGGACTGACGGGCCGTCATTCAATCGACGGTTCGTCATTTGGGTCCGTAGGTTGGGTCTGTTCGACAAACCTTTACTAAAACGGACATAACTTTTTACTCGAAGTTCTGATTTTCGCAAGGTATGAAAAGCTAATTCAATTACCTATCTTTTGGTAGGTCACGTGACACCTAATTTATTTTGTGCTAAGAGTTATGATCATTTAAAGTTGACCCAACTGCATTTTCCCCTAATTGTCTGCTAATTTTCACCTATGGTCATACTTAAGATCCGTAGGTCCATTTACGGACCGTACTGGTCAATCATGGTTCTTATCAGAGAGTGGGTAACTGGGTCTTGATCGACGAACACAGACTACGGACCATAGTCTGACCTACGGACCGTAGTCTGACCTACGGACCGTAGATCCGTCCGTCGTTCAACACTTAGTCAAATTTTCTAGGCTGCATTTCGGGAGAGTTTCAGTCACAAACGATGGATGTGCAGTACGGGCCGTGGGTTAGGCTACGGCCCGTTGATGGTAACCGTTGATTTCACCTGTAGATTTTCTAAAAAGCTTTCTGTCTGTTCTAGATACGGGACCATTGTGTATCTAAAGGTCGTATTGGGCAATATATTAATATTGTAGTACATGGAAGGAATTATATCAAGAAGTGATGTATGACTGTCATGACTTCTATTAGTTGAATTGCTCAAATAACAAATAATGTTAGATTTAGTATATGTGCACATCGTAATTGAATTTTTTAAAACAATTAAATAAAGGCATGATGTTACGTGTGCTAAGTGGGAGAATGTTAATTTTATGGCACATGTGTGTTAGTTTTTATGGCTCACATTAATGTTATTTTGATTTAATATTCAATTACTAACTAAATTCTAACTGGATAAATATGAGAAGTTTATTATGGTTATAACTCTCCACTACCTACTTTGATGGAAAATGGTAATTAACCGCTTGGTCCTCTCTCTGCTTATTAAAAAAGAATAACATATCCCACCTACGGTATCCTACTATGCACAAGGTAAAGAGAGAAAAGAAAACTAGTTTCTTGTCAAGACTCAAGAAAAGACTTTCGCTCAATTCAAGTCAAGAATTAGAATGGTTGATTCTGGTATGTGTTCTTGACTGAATTATTATAGTAATAGATTTATGTGAAAATCATATAGTTCTACGATCCTGAATAATTGATAGGATTTATGAATGTTTACATTGTTTTATGTTTTGAGAATCCAGTAAATCCTTACATCTAAAACATGATTAGTATGATAATTTAGTATGCCATCAATGTTTAAGGAGTATGATATCTAGTTATGACATCAATATTTCTGCTGTATGACTTCCCGAGTCATCAGTGATCATATCACAATATAATTTTGATATGTTTTTGAGAAAGAGTTTTCAAGTATAAGTTGAGACATTTTCCTTCTACAAGAAATCCGTGATATACGTTGTCGCATTAAAATATATTAACCATATTTCTTATTTTGTATTTTCATTTCAGATTGAACGAAAGAGACATGCTCAAATTGCTCTAAGTGAGAGTAATACTAAAAGGGGAGCAAAAAGAAATTATAGAATAGTGTGTCGTAAACGGACCAAAATAAAAAAAATAATTTAGATTCTGAGCCTAAAGTGATAAGAAATGACTCGAGGACGCAACAAATCTGAGTAGAGATTAAAAAAACTTGTGAAAGGGGAGGAATAGATTATTTAAGGAGTTCAAAAATATCAAAATGAACTCATATGACCTTGTATAATATTTTCTTAATCTGTTTTGGATAAAAATAAATTAGAAATATGATTGTTACATCAATGTCAAAAATTGGAAGGATTTGACATTTTGTATAATTTCTTTATTGGAAGAATGAACTAATCTGATATTTATCATGATTTTTTTCCCTAATGAACCATTATTGAGGTTCATAGTAACTCTTGAAGCTAGATTACCAGTACAACTCCATAGATAAATACTGTAGTATTTTAAATCTTGTTTTGTTTTTGTAATTACCTTAAAGGTCTATTTTTTATTTTTTCTTAGAAAATTATCGTGTTACCCCTTTCGATAGTTGCTCCGAGTTCAAGGTGTCACCTTTTGATAATGTTTTTTGATTTGACTAATGTCTCAATGACGTTTATGAATTTGATGAATATGGTCTTTAATAAATCTTTGTATGTTCATGATTGTGCTTATTGATGTTTTGATTTATTCATGGAGTGAGGATGAATATGTTGAGCATTTGAGGAGTGTGTTGCAAATTCTTAAGGATCATGAATGTATGCTAAGTTTAGCAAATATGAGTTTTGATTGAGGTCCGTTGCTTTTCTTGGTCATATTGTTTCCGGTGAAGGTATTCAAGTTGATCCTAAGAAAATCAAGTAAGTTAAGAATTGGCCTAGGCCTTTATCCACATTATATTTACGAGATTTCTTGAATTTGACCGGTTACTGTAGAAGATTTATGAAAGTATTTTCTTCTGTTATTTCGCCTAGGCGACATTGGCTCAAAAGAAGGTGAAAGGTTTAAAGGAGCTTTTAATGTTCCTAAAAGAATTGAAGCAATGGAGGAATTATCTATGTTTCAGGAAAATAAAATGAATCAGTTTAAATTCTAGATGCAAATAAAGCAGAAAGACATGCCAAAAATATTTAGTACTCAAGAATTGTATTCATAACGAGAAATAAATTTAGTTCACTACAAGCCCAAAGATGAATCTCCTGATTTATTCGCAAGGTTGCTTTCGAATATCAAGTTTGGAGATCCCAAGATAGAAGAACAAAATGTTTTAATTCCTAAAGCAAGGAGGAGTGTTGATTATTTGCTTTAAAATTGTAAAATTCTCATTGCAATAGTTTTATTAAAATAGACCTAGTCAACTAGTTAGGTCTTTTAATTGTGATTTGTATCCTATTTGAATTTTGAATAAATAGTATATTATTGACATAGGAGTTTAATATTTTCAACAAATCTGTATGCTTAATTTTAGGTTTAGAAATTATTAATTTTATTACAAATTGTATTCTTAGACTGCACTGAAATTATATCAATCATTAAACGTTGATTCATAAGCTTTCTTTATTTTTATTCTTTTATGCAATTTATTCTCTTTTAAAACCAACAATTGATATCAGTTTCTTTTCTTGAGGACCTGTGACTGAAGAGATGAATTCTTAAAATGGTTTTTTACGAATGACTTCATCTATTTTGATGGTGAAAATTATTAGTTATGAATTGTGAGAATGGAAACTTAGTTGGATGCTCTTGATCTTCAGGAAGTTATGGAAGAGAATTATGAAATTACTTTGGTGCCGAATAATCCCACCATAGCTCAAATTAAGAGTCACAAGGAAAAGAAAACCACAAAGTCTAAAGCGAAGGCAACTCTATTTTCTGTTGTTTCAACAACTATTTTCACAAGAATTATGTCTCTCACATCACCTGAAGAAATTTGGAATTATCTGAAAAAAGAGTATGTCAGAGATGAAAAAATACTAGGAATGCAGGTATTGAATTTAATATATAGGCGAGTTTGAGTTGCATAGAATGGAAGACTCTAAGACGGCCAAAGAATACTCGTACGGATTGATTGACATTGTGAACAAGATAAGATTACTACGTGCTGAATTTAAAGATGCAAGAATTGTTGAAAAAATTCTTATTACAGTGCTCGAAATCCGTGATATCCCATAGTACCCAAATTGAAGTCTGCGATGAAATTAACATTGTTGTTTCCATTAGCGGAGAGTCTACCTAGTTAATAAAATGATTACAAGCATTAACTAGTCGGGTGGATCAAATTCTAGGGTTTTTTGGGTGATGTTTATGTTAGGTAGTGGAGCCTGATTAATTTTAGGTTTTCCTATTTATTCTCTATTTTAGGCTTTCCTATTTATTCTCTATTTTAGGTTTTCCTATTTATTCTCTGTAACCAAAAATACTCTGATTTATTAATATAAATATACCTCACCGCCGTGGAAGTTTACTCACGGGGTGTTACCACGAAATATTGGGTTTTTCTCTTTCTCTCTCTAGATCTCTCATCTCTTTCTCTTGAAAGTTCTTGTGTTCTTCATTCATCTAGTGTGTGTGCGTGAATTTGATCCTAACAACTGGTATCAGAGCTAAGGAGATTCAACACGATCACAGAAGATGGATAGTTCGAAGCTTGGAATCGAGAAGTTTGATGGATCCGATTTCAGTTTCTAGAAGATGCAGATCGAAGATTATCTGTACCAGAAAGATCTTCACGAACCGTTGACCGGGGTGAAGCCGGAATCCATGACGGAGGAGAAGTGGAAACTCAAGGATCGCCAGGCTCTAGGGTTGATCCGGTTGACTTTGTCAAGAAACGTGGCGTTCAACATCGTGAAGGAGAAGACTACGTCCGGTCTGTTGAAGGCACTGTCAAACATGTATGAAAAACCATCGGCTATGAACAAGGTATATTTGATGCGCAGATTGTTCAATTTACAAATGTCTGAAACTGGATCTGTTTCTGATCATATAAACGAGTTCAATATGATTGTGAGTCAACTCAATTATGTGGATATTAATTTTGAAGATGAAATTAAGGCGTTGATTTTGATGTCATCTCTGCCCGAGTCTTGGGATACTGTTGTTGCTGCGATTAGCAGTTCCCGTGGATCTGAGAAACTGAAGTTTGATGAAATCCGTGATGTTGTTCTTAGCGAAAGTATTCGCAAACGAGAAGTGGGAGATTCATCGGGCAGTGCTCTCAGCGTTGATCGAAGGGGGAGAAGTAAGACGAAAGGCCAAAATCAACATGGTCGATCAAAATCAAAGAATCGAGGAAAATCCCTGAACAGATCAAACGTGACTTGTTGGAACTATGGAGAAAAAGGGCACTTTCGGACGAACTGTACAAAGCCAAAGAAGAAACAGAATCAGAAATTTGGAGATGACAATGATTCTGTAAATTCAGCAGAGGACATTGGGGATGCTCTAATCCTTAGTGTGAACAGCCCGGTTGAATCATGGATTTTGGATTCTGGTGCATCTTTCCATTCGTCTCCAAGCAAGGAGTTGTTCCAAAATTTCAAATCTGGAAATTTTGGAAAAGTATATCTTGCTGACAATAAAGCCTTAGAGATTGAAGGAAAGGGGGATGTTTGCATAAAGACCACCTCGGGAAACCAGTTGACATTGGAGGATGTCAGATATATTCCTGGGATCAAGAAAAATCTGATCTCTGTTGGTCAGTTGGATAGCACGGGATATGCAGCAGAGTTTGGGAAAGGTTCGTGGAAGATCGTGAAAGGTGCTATGGTAGTAGCTCGTGGCACCAAATCTGGAACCTTGTACACCACTGCAGGGTGTATAAACATGGCCGCTGTTGCTGAAGGTGCTTCCGGTTCATGTCTGTGGCACAACAGACTTGGACACATGAGTACTAAAGGAATGAAGATGCTGGTTGCAAAAGGAGCATTAGAGGGTCTGAAGTCTGTTGATATGGGTCTTTGCGAGAGCTGTGTTATGGGCAAACAGAAAAGAGTAAGCTTCACAAAGACTCCTAGAGAGCCAAAGAAAGTGCGGTTGGAAATGGTCCATACAGATGTTTGGGGACCATCTCCAGTATCATCACTTGGAGGATCCAGATTCTATGTTACCTTCATTGATGATTTCAGCAGGAAGGTATGGGTTTACTTCTTGAAGCATAAGTCAGATGTGTTTGCAACTTTCAAGAAGTGGAAAGCTGAAGTTGAGAATCAGACCGGTTTGAAAGTCAAATGCCTAAGGTCTGACAATGGAGGAGAGTATGACAAATCAGAGTTCAAGGCATTCTGTGCAGCTGAGGGAATCAGATTGATGAGAACAGTTCCTGGTAAGGCAAGGCAGAATGGAATTGCTGAGAGGATGAACAGAACATTGAATGAGCGTGCAAGGAGTATGAGGATACACTGTGGGCTGCCCAAAACACTTTGGGCGGATGCTGTGAGCACAGCTGCATACTTGATCAACAGGGGACCATCAGTTCCTTTAGGGTTCAAGATTCCAGAGGAGGTGTGGACAGGAAAAGAACTCAAGTACTCACACTTGAGGACTTTTGGTTGCACTGCTTATGTTCATGTTGATCCAGAAAAGAGAGACAAGCTTGATGCCAAGGCTGTGAAGTGTTACTTCATAGGATATGGTTCTGATTTGTTTGGTTACAGGTTTTGGGATGACAAGAACAGAAAGATCCTGAGACATTGTGACGTGACATTTGATGAGTCTGTCCTGTACAAGGACAGAGAGCAGAAGGTTCTAGAGATTACAAAGCAAGTGGGAGTTGAGGTTGAGTTGGAGAAGAGTAACCCCAGAGATGTCGAAGCAGATACTCAACCAACTCCTACTGAAGAATCTGAAGTGGAGCAAGTTACACCTGACCAGGTGTTAAGGAGATCATCCAGATCCATCAGGGCACCAGATAGGTATTCACCTTCATTACACTATCTATTGCTGACTGATGAGGGGGAACCAGAGTCTTTTGATGAGGCCCTACAGGTGGAGGATTCGATCAAGTGGGAGCAAGCCATGGATGATGAGATGAGGTCACTTGAGAAGAACGACACATGGGTGTTGACTGAGTTACCTGCAGGGAAGAGAGCTTTGCTGAACAAGTGGGTGTTCAGAATCAAGACTGAACCAGATGGCAAAAGAAGGTTCAAGGCTCGTTTAGTGGTTAAAGGATATTCACAAAGGAAAGGTATTGATTATGCTGAAATATTCTCTCCTGTTGTGAAGTTAACCTCTATTCGAATTCTGTTGAGTATTGTTGCATCGGAGAATTTGCATCTAGAGCAAATGGATGTAAAAACAGCATTTTTACATGGAGATCTGGACAAAGAGATCTATATGCAGCAACCGGAAGGATTTGTGGTTCCAGGCAAGGAACACATGGTGTGCAAGCTCACCAGGAGCTTGTATGGACTAAAGCAAGCACCAAGGCAGTGGTACAAGAAGTTTGACTCCTTCATGACCAAGAGTGGATTCTGCAAAGCTGAAAAGGATCCTTGTTGTTACTTCAAGAAATACACTGATTCATATGTCTTTCTACTCTTGTATGTGGATGATATGTTGATTGCAGGATCTAGTATGAGGGAGATTAACAATCTGAAGACAAGGTTGTCTGCAGCGTTTGAGATGAAAGATTTGGGTCCAGCAAAGCAGATTTTGGGGATGAAGATTTCTCGGGATAGATCTGCTTGCACTTTAAATCTATCTCAGGAGTTGTACATTGAGAAGGTGCTGAGCAGATTCAGGGTTAATGATGCTAAACCCAGGACTACTCCATTGGCAAATCACTTTAAATTGTCAAAGGAGCAGTCACCCAAGACTGCCGAGGAGCGTGATCACATGGCACTTGTTCCATATGCTTCAGCAGTTGGTAGTTTGATGTATGCTATGGTCTGCACTAGACCTGATATAGCACATGCAGTGGGAGTTGTTAGCAGGTACATGGCGAACCCTGGGAAAGAGCATTGGGAAGCTGTGAAGTGGCTTCTGAGATATCTGAGAGGTACATCCAGTACTTCACTTTGTTTTGGCAAAGGCAAGGTGACTCTACAGGGTTTTGTGGATGCTGATCTTGGTGGGGATGTTGACTCGAGCAAGAGTACATCCGGGTACATTTACACCATAGGTGGAACAGCAGTGAGTTGGATGTCCAGGCTTCAGAAGTGTGTTTCTCTTTCATCTACTGAAGCTGAGTATGTGGCAATAGCTGAAGCTGGGAAAGAGATGATATGGCTGGCAGATTATCTGGAGGAATTGGGCAAGAAGCAGAGCGAGAAGATTCTTTACTCAGATAGCCAGAGTGCCATACAGTTGGTGAAAAATCCAGTCTATCATTCTAAGACAAAGCACATCAGAAGGCGATACCATTTCACTCGCAGGGCAGTGGAGGATGGTGATATGTGCTTGGAAAAGATAGAGGGTGCAAACAACCCGGCAGACATGTTGACGAAATGTGTTGATGTTGGGAAACTGAGGTTATGTAAAACCTCGGTTGGTCTTCTGTAGTTGTTGCTACAGATGTTGCGGTGTGGTAAAGATGTTAATGATGAAGAGATTTTTTTTGAGAATGTATTTTTTGGATGACTGAGTCAGTCTCCAAGTGGGAGAATTGTTAGGTAGTGGAGCCTGATTAATTTTAGGTTTTCCTATTTATTCTCTATTTTAGGCTTTCCTATTTATTCTCTATTTTAGGTTTTCCTATTTATTCTCTGTAACCAAAAATACTCTGATTTATTAATATAAATATACCTCACCGCCGTGGAAGTTTACTCACGGGGTGTTACCACGAAATATTGGGTTTTTTTCTTTCTCTCTCTAGATCTCTCATCTCTTTCTCTTGAAAGTTCTTGTGTTCTTCATTCATCTAGTGTGTGTGCGTGAATTCGATCCTAACAGTTTAGTGATCTTGTCAGGGGTGATTTTTAGGTGATCTTGTGATGTATATAGGTGTTTTTGGGTATGTCAGGCCCCCCCTATCTTGACACTTCAATTAGTGATTATAGGATCTCTTAAAGAATTCATACACTTGTGTCAATGTCTCATGTATGTATGTATATTTTGCTCACTTTTTATAAGACATAATACATAAACATGACCCTTAACTTGGTGTCAGTTTACAATTTTGACCTTTAACTTTGGTTGTGCACAAGTAGGCACTTGAACTTGTATAAAATTGAATAAATAGACACATTCATCCTACATGACACACAAAATTGCAATTTTGTGTCCTACGTCGCGTCTTACACGTATTATGCCATGTAGAACACGTGTGTTTACTTGTTTAATTTTATACAAATTTAAGTGTCTACTTGTGCAGACTCAAAGTTAGAGGGACACAGTTGTCCGCTGAAGCCAAGTCATATTTATGTATTTATGTCCTTATAACTATAACTACTAATGCTTAATCCTAGGAAACATAGTTCCTTTATGAATCTATGTCTTAGATCTCAAGATTTCTATATTTTTCATGATTATGTCATGGTTTTTTTTCATGTAGAGTTGTCCACTTGATCAAGTTAAGGCGTCAAATTTTCCGTTTTGAACTACCAACCTTTTAGGCGTGACAGAAGGTGTTTTAACTCCGTAAATCTTTGTATTGGTTGAAACAGACTCCACATTGTTGATTTGCTAAATTGTCAACTGCTCTGAAGATGTATGAATTTGAATAATCATACTCAAATTATTATCTTTTTACCTTGCAAGGGACAAATGTGCAAATTAATGTTCTTATTGTCTATGTGGATGACTTGATTTTTCTGGAAATGAGCACAGTACTATTATACGGTTCGAAGGTTTAGTTGTTTTGAAGTATTTCTGGAGGTTGATGTTACAAGGGTCCACTGAATTTTTCTATGTCAACGAAGATATGCCTTGGACTAATCGATGGAAATGAATGTCTTTGTATTGAAATGGTTTAAAGGTATGTTTCACAGTTTGAGCATGATTGGTGAGTTTTCGATCAGTTGTTTATGGTAACAGTCAAGAGACATTGTATATTGCTCAAAATCCGGTCTTTCATGAACAGACCAAACATATTGTCAATATATATATTCGGGGTGAGCTACTTGATGGTAGTATATTAGGAGCTACAAATGACTGGAGTGAGCTTGCCCGAAGACATCATGTCTTCTTCAATAGTGTATGTACACTGAGCCTTGTTTCAAAAATAGGATTTACTTTTGCTTGTTTGATTTCCTCATTGAATTGAATTAAGAATGGATTCAATTGGAATTGCTTATATTAGGAGGTTGCTTGGTTCTCCACTTCACCACCCCAAGTTCTCACTCTCTCCTCTGCTTGAAGAGCCTGCAATAGTTCGAGAAACTAATAATAACACGCGAATGTCTAATGATATGTGTAGTTCATGTATAATATGTGTATAGGATGCATATAATTTATGCTTCTCCGTTAGGAAAAGTAAACAGTGAATCCAGCCGGTTATTTGTGTAAAGATTTCCGTGAAGTCTTACTCTATCGGAATCTGATACATCAATATCATAATCTTTGTGGTATCGGGAAGTGAGGTTAAATCTAACAATGTCTAGTGAATTTATGCCTAATTCTTCAATCTCTTGACCTTTGTTTTTTTTGCCTTATCATTTGACAAGTGTTATAGCTAACATGATGTGATTTATACCATATGTCTAATCCTTGGTTTGAAGAGATACCTAGTGGAATTGTCGGAGGTGCTCACAAATTGACTGGTTAGAATTACCTGTTTTTGCCAACTGGTTCGCACAATGATAAGAAACTGGAAGAGTGACTGAAGCAAGCTGCCAGCAAGCATAGCTGAAAGTATGCCTTCAACCCCAAATTTGAACTTGTAACCAAGCAATGCACCCAATGGAAGTCCAAAACCATAATAACATCCAATGCTAATTAAGGCCACTTGAAGCTGCCATCCTGCACCAACTGCCACTCCTGCATTTTTGCAATTTGATCAAAAATAGTTATATCGCGCTAATCATAAGCTTATGCAAAAAACTTGCAAGAATTCATTTGATCAAGGTTTATGATATGTTTCAATAAGTTGTGTCCATAGGTTTTGCGTACTAGTCAAATGTTAGGGTGTCTGGTAACAAGACAACGTCACTATAACTTGTTTGAATGACCTTTTTGGCATCTATATCGTCCTGAACTTCACTTTATTTCTGAATTGCAGCTATGTTCAGCCTGGATTTATGTACCTCGAGAATATGTTAATGAGTAGAAATTAGAGAGAAATACCAAGTAGAACAGGTTGGATGCCATTAAGGAAGATGATAGCTGCAAGAATATAGCCCAGCTTTGATGTCTCCTTTATGACATGCTGTTCATTTGTGAATAGTCTTGGAAACTCTTTTCTGGTAGCTAATATTGTAGCTGAGATTATAAGGCCAATCACTGCTGATGTCAAAACATTGACTGAAATGGAGAATTTTGCTGCTTTTGGATTTCCAGCTCCTAATTCATTTGAAACTCTCACACTGCAACGCCACAAAAATCTCAGGGAGGGCAGATTTACAACCAAATAGGTGACATAGAAACATAAAATTGTTATCATCTAAGTTTGCTAACTATAACTCCTACTAGTTCTCATTCAATGTAATCTTGCACGGAAACAGCTAACCTGGTTGATGAAGTGAAACCAAAGGCAACCGTCAGTGTCCACAGTTGCAATCCGAGGCTGTCATATCCAGACCAGTTGATTAACATGTAAGGATTTGTAGTGAAAGAATTCAAAAGAAAGTTTATTGTGAACGAACTCAGAAAGGAGAAGAGCAAAAATCAGGTCTGTGAGACAACAAAAGGGTGGTCATATCAAATTTTCATTACACGGACGATGTATATAAGTTAAATCCAAGAAAGTAGTTGCGATAGAGCAACATGATACTAACCAGATAGATATGGCATCAACAGAAACTGTAGCATTTTTCAAGCCTCCTACCATTAGAATCACTGCAGTGAAGTACCAAAGCTCTAAACTGCCACCATTCAATTAGTATCATCACGAAAATGGTACAAGTTGAAACATTTCAAGAGACGGTAAATACTAATTACCAAGCTTCCATTCTCTACTTACCATACCATTACCGCAGAGGCCAGTGATAGCTTAACAAAGTTAGTCAATGATTTGAAAGCCAGACATGAAAAACCAGTCCACGCCTCTGGAAAATAGCCCGAAATTATGTAAATAAGCTGAGCAATGTCCAAAAGCCACCAGGAGATATTTCCAGCAATTGCAGCACCAAAAAGTCCATGCCCTCCCTTTACCACAAGAATCCAATTTAGCAATACATGAATAGCGAATCCTCCCATGGATATGATGGCCATAACCCAAACTTTGCTCTGAGATTGAAGAAACTTCTGCATGGGAAAGTTGAGGGCATATGCAAACATTTGAGGAATTATCCAAATCGCGTATTTCCCTGCAAGATGTGAGATGTCTTTATCTTGGCGTAGGAGCCTTAGTATCGGCGATGTGAAGATAAAAACTGGTGTGAGCAACAAAGATGTAACTCCAGTAATGATCCATGATCTTTGCAAGTAAACTCCAAGCATATTGAACTGTCCAGCTCCCACAGCTTGACCACAAAGTGTTGCCAAAGCACTTGCCATCCCTAACTAAAAATTTAACAAGGTAAACAAAAAAAAAAAAAGATCTTTAAGATCCCAATCATGTTATATTTAGATCATCTAAAATGTGTACGTATAATAAAATCATAGTAATTCTAAAGTGTCAGTAACTTTGATTTAAACTATGTTATTAATGTTATTCTATACTCGATAAGTACCAATACAAAAGTCATAAGCTTCAAATGGTGTGGTTACTTATAAAGGTACAAAAGCAGTGAATCTACAATAGAATACCATGACTCCATAGACAAATCCTGCTATAACATTATGAACTTCAGAGACAGCAGCAAGTTCTAAATCTCCCAATCTTCCAGCAAAGGCAGCTGTAACAAACTCAAGAGAAAACAAAGAAACTGCATTCAAGATAGCTGGTCCTGCTATATGCCACACCTTTTTTGATTCAACACACAATTTATTACCTATTTTTTCATTTTCAGTCTCTTCACTCTCTATTTCTAAGCCCTTTTCTTCCATTTTTTTAAGAACCTGATACTTCAAAACTCTGCTTTAGCTTAAACAAACAAATGAATCATTGAGATGTTACTTTTACTTTAATATTGACATATGCCCCCTTGTCTATTTTATTATTATAATTTGAATCATTTGCAAATTGAGTTAGTAAATTACTTTAAAAAGTATCTAAAACAAGATTGTATGAGTTGGGTTTGGTAAATGTTTTATTAGTATATAAAAAATATTGTGAGCTAATCATCATTCAAAAAGATGTAAAAGGTATAAAAAATTTGAGCTATCTGTCCACTTTTGTTGACTATGGACAAAAAGACTAAATGATTTGAAATAGACACAGGCAGTTAATAATTTTTATTTTATAAATATTTTGAAAATTTAATTGCAAATTTTAAATATAAACAAACATGTGAAAATAAACAGTCAAATATATTTGGCTAAGACCCCAACTAGTCGCTGATATATTATACCATAGAATACTGTAAAAGTTATAATTTTATTAGATTAATATTAATGCCTATTTCAAAAATTAAATATTTATCTAACTTGATTTACTGGTAAATGGTAATCATAAACAATAAAAAGAAGTTTGACATTTTGGGCATCCTTGAGGAAAAGACTATGACTAGATTCAATTCAAACAAACTCTATTTAATTCATGTCACATCTTCATTTCCAGCTTTATGGAATTTGTTACATAACGAATTAAGAACAAGGGGCGGGTTGACGTTGAAATACTTGCTGGGGCGGCTTTAAAAAAAAAAGAAAAACAGAATTGATATATCTATAACTTTTTTTTTATAGCAGTTTTAGATTTTTTGTCATCAAGGAGTGTCAATGATTTTAAATGGTTGTCATACAACCGATTCAGATTTGTCATTAAAAAATGTTAATGGTTGTAGCAAAAAATATAATTTTGAGATTAATAAGACTTGAGTGTCAATGATTGTAATTAAAAAAACTTAGAAACACATGACCTCAAAGATTTTTCATAACATCTTAATTACTAGATTAAACTTTTTTCTTTTATTGAATTATATAACTATATCATATTTGTAAAAATCAAAGTAGGAAACTAACCTGCATAGCCTTTTTAGGTTTGTGACTCTTTATCTTTATTGTAGACTTATAGTTCTCTCTCTCTGTATATATAATATTACTGTTTCGGTTTGTTTCTTTTTGGAGTTGAAAATTGTTTGAAGGGGAATAATGGTTACAAATTTTTGAGAGGCTAATTTCTTTATATATATATATTTTTCTTTATGAAAGTGAAATGTTTTGCCAAGATTCTGGTGAAAAATAAGTTAAATGTTTTAAGTAGCATATCAAGTTATTTTTTAAAAGCTAAAAGTACTTTTGAGAAAATATCATTGGAAAGACTTTTGTCGTTTAAAAGTAAATTTCAGATTAACTAGTCCAACACAAACGACTTTTTAATTTTGAGGAACACTTTTGAAATCACAATACCCTTATAAAGTAAACAGTTTTAAAAGTTTGATCAAATATGTGATAAATAAACTCCTTAATGTTTGATTTATTTTATAAATCAGTACTTTTTTAGGCAAATTGTATTGAAATTTGAAATATTAAAATGAGTTAAAATAAAATTTGAATTGAATCTTGACCCGCCCAAGTTTACTTTGGATTCAAAATTGGGTTAGGTCATGACCCGCTTTATTTCAATATTTTTAACACATATTATTTAACTTTTTTAACCACAATTTGAACTTCAATTCAACAATTTTAAAAAATTACAAATAAATAGATAAACCATAATATTTGATTGGTACTTTTAATATTTGAAAGAAACTTGAGGGAAAAATTAGTACTTCTTCCTAATCAAACCGTGTGAAACACTTCTTTTATTCAGTCCTAAAAATGACACCTTCATACAACAAAAAATAACTCAACTCTCATATTTAGGCTCAACCATCCACTACCTCATAAGAACTAAACCATGCAGGTAACCTTCATTCTGCAACAACATATATTCAATGGTCTCAGTTTTTGGAAGTCTGCGGAGCAAGTAAGATAACCAAATCTACTTGTAATATTATCTGTGGATATTCTCCTATATAGTAGTAACCTTGTCATTGAAAATGAAAATTTCAAGCTACAGTAGCAAAAGTTAAAACATACTTGAGGATATTAGCACGCAGCATGAGTTGTAAATACAAAAGTGAAGACGAAGGCCTAGCATTGAGAAGAGAGACTCGATCTTTCAGTGAAGTGGGGAATTCGTTGGAGTTGACAGATCCATGTCAATGCACATATTCTCAGCTGGTGACGTTTCATTTTTATCCTTACCTTCGTAGCACAAATCCTGTTCAGGAACTCCAAAATGTTGATTTTGATTACATTCAGCATCAATAGAAATCTCAGGAATATCATCCAGCAAGCTACTAATGTCACCACAGCTGGTCAGGATGTCGGAAAAGTCACCATAGCAATCATGTGTTTCTTGCATCAAGTAATTTGTGATCCCTGTATTTACTATATTTCCTTCTGCTTCGGACTTTCTAATATGCCCCTGCTGCATAGCTACTGCTTTGTGCTTAGCAGTCCAATCTGGGCGACTCCACAGATATACTGGAGGGGACACGATGTTCCATTGGTCCATCTGCTGGTTATAAACATTAATTGATCCTGGCAGGTAAAAGGACTGGCATAACAAAAAGAACTGCGTCATATCATTTGTAAGAGAAATATCAGGCAATAAAAATCTTTCAATCTTTTGCACCTTGCCAGCCAAGATAACGTCATCTTCCCAAATCAAATCATAAGGATTCTTTCTTTTATCAAGTCTGCAGTGGCAGAAGATTGATAAATCAAGTGGTAAGCAGAAAATAACTGAACATGCTGCTTTCATAATATAAATCTTCACCTTTTTGTTTCTTTTGGAACAGTAATAATTAGAAGCTTCGGTCTGAATGTGAGAGCTTTGCTTATAAATTCATTTGCCGTGGAGAAAGGGGGATTAAACCCCATGATCTACTCAAGGCACAAGATAAAATGGGTTATTCAAAACAATGTCAAGTTATTCAAAGTCGAGGGTTTCCAACATACCAATTTGGATCCTTCTGGCAAGTCTCTTAAACCAACAGTCATCCAATCCCTCTTCTCAAAGTTGAAATCATTCTGGAAAGTTGTGAAATTTCAAGAGGTTATTCATTAACTTATAAGACAATTAGACAAGACACTAAGTTAATGAATACAAAGCAAACAATCTTACAGGGGCAATGTGGACTTGAAGGAAACAGAGCAAAAGTGGGATGAAAGTTTCATATTCTTAGTTTGCGTGAGAAGTACACAAGAGGAGACTTAACATAGGTGTACAAATGCATTAACTCTATCCCCTCCCTTCCCTCTACCGTTCAATCTATCAAAAAATGTCCAAGACAACCTGTTTTTTCTTTAATTTATACAATAACGATTCATAATGCCCTAATAGTTCAAGCAATAGTTGCAAAATCAGCATAAGATAACATAAAATAAAAAAGAGTAATATCTATATCAATCTCCAGAAACCAATAGATGCATGCTATTGTGAAGCATCAAAGCACACATATTATTTAGTTAAACAACAGTCTAAAGACATAAACCTAAAGAATGGACTGTATTACTCAGCCAGTTCAGAAAAATTGAAGATCTGATAAGTTAAAAATTAAAACCTTGCTCATAATGCTTTCATAAAAGGAATATGTATGGCAATACTTTCACAACTATATGAAACTATTGACTCTCCAGCACCTCAGATGTCGTGAATAACTTGTATTAGATAGTAATGTGCTTTTGAGTTGGCTTGACAAACTAAATACTCCCTATATTCTGGTGAGAAGATTGAGCTTTAATCATGACTAATCAGTCTTTTTCACGAGTCAAATTATTTTAAAAACTCGAGTTGACTAGGTTAGATGTGGTAATTTCACTCAGATTTTAAAGCAATGTTCTTAACAAGCAAATCTTCTCACTTGATGGAGCATTATAAGTGGCGATAAACCTAATTGTCAAGGATGGTCTGTGGTCCAGAAGTAGAAATAGTTTACTGTATTGGTGACTTCTCGTATCTACGAGGCATTTTCCAAGTGAAATTGGAGGATCTCTCTGCTCAACCTATTTTGTGTCTGACAACACAAACTGAAGCTAAATAGTATTCACACACGTAGAAACTTCACCATGCCCTAAAAGAATAACTCATCCCTCAATTACCAATGATTAAGAAAAGACCACACCACATATTTTCATTCTCTTTCATCATTCTAGTTACAACCCATCACATTTTATTTGCGTAATAATATACCACATGCTGGTTATGGAGTGCTACGTTGTAACATTTGGTTAATGAACAAATCTTAAGGTATTGTACGACTGGAGCAAAAAAGAGTAAAAGACTAGCAGTTGTAACATGAAGGGCCCCTATTCTGACTGATCCAACAACAATCACACAAGAAGAGTTGATGAACGAGGAAATATTAGGAAAAACTCTAATTTACTGTGTTTTACCCAAAAAAAAAAAACAGAATTCCCAGCAGGAATCTGATTCACCTGTAATTCAGATAATCAAAATGAAGGTAGCTGATATGATTGTCATGAAACAATTTACCTTTGTTTGTACAAGATCAAAATTTCTGAAATGGCATGTTTTCCCCATTCTGTCTAGTTCTTCTTTCATCAAGCAGCTAAAATCATTGGATCCACAGCAGAAATCGACTATCTGAACAGGAAACACCTCAGCATTCAAGGAAGTATGTAAAGCTGCAATCCTTTGAACAAGATAAGAGAAGGAAGAAGAACAACAACAACATACCAGTATAGTCCCACAAGTGGGGTGTGGAGAGGGTGCGGTATTAACAAACCTTACCCCTACCTTTGTGGGGGTAGAGAGGTTGTTTTTTCTAATAGACCCTTGGAAGAAAAGGAAGAAGAAGAAACCAAAAAAAAAAAAAAAAAGCAAACAAGTGCATGAAAAGAGATGTTCGACTGAAAATATCAAAGGTTCGAGAACAAATTTATCGAGACAAAATTGAAGTAGTAAAAGAATCTGTTTAACTGAATTTGTAATCTGAATTTTACAAAAATTGGGCAGACTGAAAATTTTTGGAAATTCAGAAATCACCTTTTAAGTCAACAAATACAATTTACATCCTCCACATCAAAAGTAAAAAAGAAAAGATAGGCAGGTTTTGATGTTAATACAAGAAGAAAGACAAGTACAAGGAAATAAAGAAGCAAAAGAAAAAAAAGAAAAGATAGGCAGGTTATGATGTTAATACAAGAAGGGAGACAACTACAAGGAAATAAAGAAGCAAAAGAAAAAAAGAAAAGATAGGCAGGTTATGATGTTAATACAAGAAGAGAGACAACTACAAGGAAATAAAGAAGCAAACTCATTAGGATTTTTTACCGTGTCACCATCTTGCACATACCATCTTAGTCTGTCAACCACCTGCACAAGGATTCAGCCTCTAATTTGCAGAAAAACACATAATAAGTCTGATACCATTTATAACTACGGGCAACAAAAAAATAGTGGGATAGAATATAATGTCATGTGCTGCAAGTGCAAAATACAAGTAGGTTATACATTAAAATATAACGTAGACATTTGGGAAATTTTGGTTGAAGTTGAAAAAGTAGTATTTGGAAGTTGCAGTTGTGTTTGGATTTTGGAAATGAACTTTATCTCACAAAGTATGTGAAAGTCGAATATTTGTAGATGGAAACCATTATTTCACTTTAACTACTCCTTAAACTAGTATTTAAATACCATACCGTAATTTGAGGAGCAAAATTCAGAATATTCAAATACTGATGGTCAAACAAGTATTTGCATTATGACATGTTTCATCAACTTGAATGATCAGTTTGTGGCGTATATTCTTACAAAACCGATTTGCAGCCGTAGTATTAAGCAAATGTGAATCAAGTTAGGAGCATACATTGTATACATCCCTACTAGAGAGGGAGTACTAAACATTTTATACCAATGTTATCAGAAGTACATAAAAGCTCTAAGGCCTGTTAGGACTTTAAGTGCAAAGAGCAAATAAAATGTGGGCATTAATGAGAAAAGGCGAAAATAGAAAGAAAAATACACACAAATTTATGGAGTATATAATTAGTCCAAGACTAATAAGTATAAGCAATGAATAACAAATATATGGACAAAGAAATTTTTTTTAAAAAACCGATAAAGTGAAATAACAATTGCTTAGTGTAGCCTCTTCAGGAGACGCTCGTTTGCAAGGGAAATTTGTCTTAAAACCTTAAAGACGACACTGAACAACATCCTTAGTGAGGTGAGGCAAAGCGCTCAGCATGTTTTGAGTAAATTGAGCCTCACTTCTGTGCTTAAGCGTGCTTTTGACAACACCGTTTTATATTTCCAACTTGAGAGGGAGTTAAGAAAGTTTATGTTTGGAACAAGTAAACAAGCTAAGTGATCATTCCTTGTATTGGAAATGATTTACAATCCTTGTAACAGTGTAATTAGAAATAGGAATTATTCTCATATCCATTTCTGGATTACTTGTAACCATTACAAAATTCCCAACTTGCTTGAGGGAATAATTAAGCCATTCATTCCCCAATATCTCTTCATTCTCTTTTCTTTATAGGTCATTTGGTAGAGTGCATTAGAAAAAATAATGCATGCAATAGCTTTGTGTATGAATAGTACCTTGTTTGGTACACTTTTTCACCTATGTATGCATTAGTAATACACTCTAATTGATTTTAAGGTATGTTTAACTAATATGGAAATCCATTGAAGTGCAAAGGGTTTTAATGCATGCCATGATTAAAAACACAAATGCCCCTCAAAACCTTTTCCCCATCCTTTCCCCATATTTGAGGAGGGTACTTTTGTAAATAAATATTTTAGAAATTATACAATGCATGTTATTTTTAGTGCACCAAACCAAACACTGCATAAGAAATAATCTAAGCATAACTAATACAAGCCCTTGCATACAAAAAGATTCCTAATTATCATGACATAATCATTAGATATTCCACACAACATTCTCAATGGCTTGCTTCTCCATCAAATAATTATGTCAACAGTTAACTTGTAGAAAAATATTTGCAAATACTGATTGGCCACGAAATATTGGTTTCTAGTGAAAAATTATTTGAAATTCAAGTAAAATATTATTTGAACTTCAAGTGAAATATTGAAATAGCATGTCTGAATGAGCATTTCAAACGAAACTTTTCAAATCTTCAACTTGCCATCCAAGTTCATGTCCAAACGTGACTTCCACGGACCATTTTCCAACTTCAAATCCTACATTTCAACTTCAACTCAAAGATTATGCAAAGCCATACTTAGCATCCATTAGTCCATAAAGAGTAGAAGTAGTTTTTGGAAATAAAACTTGGCAAAAAGAGTTTGGTCATATAACATGTCATATTTTTGGCAAAAATAAAATCCCAAAAACTATATAAAAAAAAACAAACTACTTTTTTAAAAAATTAAAATTTACCTCAAACTTTTATATTTTATAATAACACCCCAACATTTATTAATCCCAACTTGACAAGCTTGAGAAACGCACCATGAAGGCACTCGCTCAACTTATGTATTGTATTAATGTTTATGATGTGTTTGTTGCTATCAGACTCTCAAGTATGTAATGGTATTGTTCCATAAAACTTGTTAAAAGCAATGCAAAGATTGGAGCTTATAATTTATGAGTTTAATTTTTATCACAGAACATGTTCATCATAAAATGATAATACAAACTTGAAGAGTATTTTTAATAGTTTTTAAAACTTATGGATATAAATTATATTTCTTTAAGTCAAATATTTTCCCCACATGGTGAAACTTCACCCAAAAATGACTGGCCAAAAATATTTGGGAATCTATGACCAAACACTAGCTTAATAGCTCTCTTGACTTTCAACAAAGACATAATCATCAATAATTCTATTACAATATTCTGAATGATTATCTTGACTTTTATTTAGGCTTAGCCAAATGAGAGAGAGTTTGAAATTTGTTATTGCAACTTCTACATCAAATTCGGAAACTATACATCTCTATTTACTTTCAGGAAGCACTTTTGGTAAACCTTGTTAGAAAACTGAAGACATGCATACAAAATTCCAGGGTATTAATCTGCTTCCTCATGTAATGTTTCTGGGGTACATTTTAGCATTGCATCAAATACAAAAGTTATGACGATGGAAGACAGGGTTGACTAGTATACCGGCTTTGTTGAGTTTGTTTTAAAGTTGCATCGGTTAGAAAAACTCGGAAGATGTAAGACAGTGTTTACTAGTGAGATGCAGCTATATTATCACTCCCATTAAGATACAAGATACAACAACATATCCATCAAGATACAAGATCTAATAATAAAATGCAAAAACAGGACATACCTCCTTCAGTTTGTCCACCTTCGTGAAGTGGCGACCAAAAGACGTATAGCGCATCCCATTAAGAAAAGGGGCAAGATAAGATCCAAGCTTCTTCTGTAACATACAAGAGAGAAATGAATATTTGCAACTCATTTATCAGATAGTCAATCAAAAACAACCATTGAAGGCTCAAATACAGCTTAATAATAGAAATGATTGGCAAGTCATTTGACAGAGAATGAAATGTTGAGTAGAGAACGAAGATCCATAAACTACAGGAACTTCCAGTATCCATAATTGAGAAGGTATGTGTCTAGATTTTCATAGCATGGTCATATTTGATAGGTAAAGCAATATATGCAAAAGGAATCACCAATTACACTCTCCAGTAAAAAAATCTTTTTGCAATCAGTCAACACTGCCAACGAAGATTTTTTAGCTGTATTTACCAGCTATTCAAGGTAGAAATAACAGTCTCCAGTACAGAAAGGATAACCATATCTTTGTGTAGGAATAGGTTATTAACACTGAGATATATATCTAGTATATTGTATTATGTAAGATGACACGACATACTAATACAAAGCTTGTGGTGCCGATTCTCCAAATACTGACATACAATAGCTTCTTCTTCTCACACCAATAAGATTGAACTCTTGAAAATAATTAACAACATTCGGTGGAACTAAAAAACTTAATTGTTGTGATATACAACTTGTTGTGATGCAATGCATGCAAGTTTAGAGACTACCTTCAAGTGCATGAATTATTTGCCTAGACTTAGCAAGAAACGATCTAGACAAAATCTCAAAAGTGCATCAGAAAGAAGAGCTAGTAATTCTATTCCACGAGCTAATGAAGGAATCGGGCTCCAAGCATGCATTAATGAAGGAACTTCCAGCAGCTGAGGCAGATTTTTGGTTTAATTTTTGGACTAGGTAACAGCTAGACCATCAAAGGGAGTTATTATATTCTTGCACAAAATAATTTATGTTATCATGGAGACTGTTAACCCGTAGCTACGACAGCATCTTGCTAATCACATGTGGAAACTTGTAGAATTCTGTTGGTGCAAGTAGTAAGTTCAATAATCTAATATACTCCTACAACTAGATCACCACCATCTAAGCAAGATACAAATCTCAGCTGTTGGTTAAAAAGAAGTAACAGAGGTACTACATTTCTATTGATATAGTTCACTTAGCTCCAACAAAAAGATGTCACTAATATGAACCAACTCTCTTTCTTGAAAATGGTGTTTTGTCAAGTATTTTTCATGGGCTTACATTTCCAAAGAGAACTAGGCCTCTTTAAGCTTTTCCAGGACTGATTTAAACCCTAAAAGTTTTTCCTCTATCCTTTCTTTCTGATCCTAGAATATATGATATGTCATATCGACACTCCAGTTTTAGTACTATTCTTGTAGTTTCGTGTTCTTCCACTTATGTTACTATTTGTTGTTTCTTGTAGCTCGATTATAGGATTATTGCTGTAGTATTGTTCTACTACTATCTCTTGTTTTTGTTATTTTCAATTGTCTTGTACTTTCATTACGTCTTTTCTACATTGTCTTTGTCTTGAGTCGAGGGCCATTAGAAACAGCCTCTCTACCTCACCTCTGAGGTAGAGATAAAGCATGTGTACACCCTACCCTCCCCAGACCCCACTCTGTGAGACTACATTGGGTATGTTGTTGTCATATTGACACTCCTCTTTCTTTCAGAATTGTTGGACATGACATGCACTTCCTATGTTCGACACTCCTCTTTTCTCAGAATTGTTGGACATA
Organism: Solanum pennellii; assembly: GCF_001406875.1. NCBI lineage: Eukaryota > Viridiplantae > Streptophyta > Magnoliopsida > Solanales > Solanaceae > Solanum > Solanum pennellii. The sequence goes on from NC_028646.1 coordinate 63,058,506, forward strand.
ACATGAACTCCCTATGTATCACCCAAACAGGGAACTTACTGCACAACACAGCGTTAATCTGTGGAGCATGAAACTCGTCAAAAATTTGATCACAAAATAACACATCAAGTCAGGAGCAAGAATGTAGCTATAAAAAGCCTGTGTTTATAGGTAAGAACATTTTAGGCCCTGTGGAGCAACCTTCCATCTGAAAATCTGACTTAGAATTTCTGGCTCGCAGACAGCTTTGGCGTCTTCAATGCTGCATCCTTCGTCTAGTTTCTTCAACGCTACTTGAATAGCCTGGTCCAGAAAATAAAGAGGAATGTTTTATATAAAAGAAAACTGCAGAAGAAATAAGAAGAAAAACTGATTACATTCTCTTCAATACTGAACCAGTAGATATACCTTTACAGAACACTGAACTTTTCCCAAGGTAATGGCCTTGTCTGTGAAATTCTTTTGAGAGTTACTATCTATACATTTCCGATACTGCTCATTCACAAATTCCTCCACATTAAACGAAGAGGTGGAGTTTTTTATCAAAGTCATCATTCTGCAAACCAAGTATCAAATGCAAAGTAAATAGGTTAACCAAATGCATTAAACATCCATTAAAAGTTATATCTTGGATGGAAAACGGAAGGATGATTCAACTTTAAGAACATGATGAAGTCCATTGAGTACCTCTTTTTCATTTCATTATCAGCCAATTGCTGTGTAATGCTGGTCTTCTTCATCACAGGCATAACTGGACGGACATTCACCGTCTTGCCACTAAAAGTACTTTGTGAGGCACAGACCAACTTTAGTGGCACCTTCGATTTGCCTCTTTCCTGCATTGGAGGCTTCAATTGTTTTCCTGACATAGATGTAAATTTTTAATATCTTTAATAGACTTAGTAGCTTTGACCAATTACAGAACAAGAGCTTGTATAAGCCATGTAGCACCTTTTCCATAAGAATCACCAACTTCAGTAGCACTGTGACTCGCCTCAAAAGGCCTTTTCATGTGCAGGAAGCTTGTTTCAGTGAGAGCACCAAGAACCTTACTCCTTCGTGAGAGCATCCTCACGGGTCCTGATGGAAGCCCTGAGGATTGTGAGTTTGCTTTCCCATCAATATGTGGAAACACGATATGGTCCCTTTTTGGAGTCCCAATTTTAGGAATGATCTTGTGATCCCTGGGCAGAGGTAGGTGTTGGTAATTCTTTTAACACATATTAAGAACATGAATGGTTCAGGATTCCTGAAGTTGCAGATGAAACTTACATACAGTATATCAAGATACGTCTGGGCAAAAGATCATTCCAAGCCCTTTTCTGGATGTTTTTGTCATAATGGGAGGCCTCAAAAGAAATGCATCTTAGAAAAGTCAACAAGAAAACACAAAACATGAGATGCCCAATACTTCTGTCCTCAAGTATTAATGTATTATTTAATCAAAGCACTCAAAATCAAGACAATAAGATCAAGGAAACCTTGGTAAGCATCTGCGGTGATATGCCCTTGGACAGCGTCTACAAATTGCAAATTGCAACTCATAGTCCTTCTTATCCTCCCCTTGCTTGCAGATGGAACATTTATGAGCAGGGCAAGTAAATGATTCTCCAGCTACGATTTCCTTCTGCAGCTCTAAGGCTCGACATTTATCACCCGGATAAAGTAACTCTGAGACGCATTTAGGATGAAAGAAGTGTCCACAAGTTGCCGAAATGCAAGGGAAGACCTTTGGAAAATTGTGCAAATTAAACATAGGTGAGCAATTTGGATATCAAAATAGAATAACAGTGATATGAAGAATTGGGAAATATGTAGAAGAAACATATATCAGTATCTCCAGTATTATTCAATTCCCAATTCGTCCATATTCTGGGAATTAGAAATGGCTCTGGTTAAACTGCAGAAATTCCGACCATCTTCCAGTGCTCTTCATTTGAGCAAAACACAGATCAGATAGGGAGAAGAATAACCATATTCTATTATATGAAAAAAAATTATTTTCATTCTTCCAGAAGGTAGCATGTACTACCACTTTCATGCTAGCACTATCCAGTGATGAGAAATAGAAGACAGACGTACTCTGAGGTGACTACCAGCTTTAATCCTAGCATACTCCCACCCACATTTCCCATCCGTCTCTCTTGATTTTCTGCATTTTTAAAACAAAGTGGTTTCCTGCATTTCTTTAACCCGTCAGATCTAGTTTCTATCTCTCCTCATTAGAGAACCATTTTTCCTTAAACCTGATCAATTCTTCCGTTCAATCATCCCTCCAGCCTATTTGACATTCTCTCCTTCAACAGTTCTACTTAATAAGCTTCCCACAAGCTCCCTCCACACCTCACCAATACTCCAAAATCAGCCTCTGGACACAAGAATGAAGAAAAATGACATATGACACTGTTGCAAGTTAGATATAGAGTCAGCTCAAATTATACGAGATTTGAGTCATGTGTGGATTCAGAAAATAGGTATTCCACAGATACCACACGAGAAAACTCTTGTCTTAGCTTGTATTTGGACATGTGATATGAAGTCATGATTTCAAAACAGCTGGACATGCGATTTGGGATCATGATTTCAAATCCCAAATTCTCCCAAAAAAACATGATTTGGATTCCACATCATGATTTCGATTTTTTAAAAATGTAAAACTTGACGCATAAGTTAGTTCGTTTTTTTTTTTTAAAAAAAAGAAGACTCATCTTCAGCGTGAAGAGACTGATTGTACCTTGTGAGAGGACTTAATTGAGGATTATATTAAAGCGTAATTAGTTACTACTATTGTTGACTAGTGGATCTATATAAAATTATGTGTATGTGGAAGTTTGTAATCACCAAACATTTATTTATAAAGGGAATGTGGAGATATGTGATTTATTAATCCGATGCATTAGGATATTCCAATATCTTGTTTATGAACTATGGTTTGCTCATTTGATAAGATACGTAAGAGCTGGAGAGACTTTGATAGTTTTCACAACTTGTGGGGTTTTCATGTTTATGCAAAAATACAACTTAAAAAAACCAAGTTGCATGTCTAAACAAAACTTCAACTTCAAATAATGATTTCATCTTACACGTCTAGTCATGCCGTTATTTACAATGAAGAATCCAGTGCATTATGTTGACATTCTAACACAGAGAAAACTACAATATCCCCGCTAAGGACTACAAAGGAAAATTTTTTGAAAAGACCACTTTGGAAGTGCTTAACTAGAAATGTAGAAGCATAATGCAAAACCAGATATTAAAACTTCTCAAACACTGTCTTGTAGGAAATATAGAAGGAGAATACTATCTTTTAGAGATTGTTCAAGTTTTATATAGGCTACTTAAGGCCACTTGAGATGATTACAATCATCAACTACATCACTATTTATACTACTCAAAATAGAAAATAAAAAGTCTTGCACAAATAACTAAATACATGTATCACAATTTACTAGATACATGTACTACGAAATTCTAAAAAGACTTCTTGAAAAACTAAGAGACAATTTTGGAAGACTAAACATTGATGCATTAATTCCAACACTCCCCCTTAATGCATTTGCTTGATAACTCCAATGCGTTCTCGAAGATAGCAAAATTTTTCTCTAGGAAGTGCTTTGGTAAAGATGTCAGCAAGTTGTTCTCCTGTCTGACAATAATGCAACTGAATTTCGCCTTTCTCTTGTGCTTCTCGGATAAAATGATACTTGATGGAAATATGCTTTGATCTTTCATGGCTAACTGGATTCTTGGCAATTGCAATTGCTGATTTGTTATCACAATACAGAACAGTCCTTTTTTTTTTGTTTTTCACCAATGTCTTCAAATATTCTCCTAAGCCAAATAGCTTGAGAAGTAGCCTTGGATGCTGAAACATATTCTGCTTCGGCAGTGGATTGAGCAACAACACTTTGCTTTTTTGATAACCAAGAACAAATG
>NC_028646.1:63063632-63102488 GCF_001406875.1 Solanum pennellii
TTTTTCACCAATGTCTTCAAATATTCTCCTAAGCCAAATAGCTTGAGAAGTAGCCTTGGATGCTGAAACATATTCTGCTTCGGCAGTGGATTGAGCAACAACACTTTGCTTTTTTGATAACCAAGAACAAATGTTTGATCCAAATAAGAAAGCATAACCAGAAGTACTCTTCATGTCATCTATACTTCCAACTCAATTACTATCAGAATAACCAATTAAGTTCAAATTTCCACCAAATTTGTACATTATCCCATAATCTATTGTTCCTTGCACGTAGCGTAGAACACGCTTTGCAGCTCCAAAATGCACTTGGCTTGGTTCTTGCATGAATCTGGATAATAAACTAGCAGCAAACATAATATCTGGCCTTGTTGAAGTAAGATATAACAAACTTCCAATCAAACTCCTAAAAAGTGAGCTATTAACTTTCTTTTCTCCATCATCTTTTCTAAACTTCTCATTTGCTGCTAATGGTATGGCCACAGACCTGCAATCCATCATTTTGAATTTTTGAAGAATACTTTTAGTATACTTCTTCTGAGAAATAAAAATTTTCTTCTTTCACTTGAGAAACTTCGATGCCCAAGAAAAATAATTTAGCAATCCAAAATCACTCATTTCATAAGCTTGCATCATATCTTGTTTGAAATTTTGCATCATCTTTACATCATTTCCTGTAAAGAGCAAATCATCCACATAGAGACAAACAATGATAATGCTGCCATGTTCTTTCTTCACATACAAAGAGGCTTCACTTTTACTTCTCTGAAAATTATTTTTCACAAAGTATATATCAATTTCATTGTACCAGGCTCTTGGAGCTTGCTTCAACCCGTAAAGAACTTTTTTTAGTCTATACACCTTTTCTTCTCCCCCTTGAACAAAAAATCCTTGAGGTTGCTCAACATAGATCTCTTCATCAAGTTTTCTATTCAGAAATGCTGATTTAATATCAAGTTGAAATATCTTCCATTTCTTTTGTGCAGCAACAACAATTACAATTCTAATTGTCTCAAGACGAGCAACTGGAGAGAAAGTTTCATAAAAATCAATACCTGGTTTTTGCGTGAAGCCTCTAGCAACCAACCTTGCTTTCTGCTTTTGAATATCTCCTTCCTGATTGAGTTTGATTTTGTAAATCCATTTTAAACTTACAACTTCTCTTTCTCTAGGAATAGCCACAAGCTCCCAAGTATTATTTTTTCGATCATTCGAATTTCTTCTTCCATGGCTTTCTTCCAAACATCATGTTTTATTGCTTCTTCATAATTTTCTGGCTCAACACCGGCAAAATTACATCTTAGATAAATATCACTCAACATTTTTGTTCCTCTTGGAGGCGGTTCTTCATTATCTGAATCTGGGATTTCTCCCCTTTGAGAGACATCTTCATCTTTCTCATCCTCTTCTTGATTTGAAGATATGATAGCAGTATTCTCTATCTTTTTATCCTCCCAATTCCATGTTGTTTTTTCATCAAAAATGACATCTCTACTAACAACAAGTTTGTTAGTTTTGACATCGAGAAGCCTATATGCTTTTGTCACATCACTATAACCAAGAAAAACACATTTTTGACTTTTTTTCATCTAATTTTGTTCTTTTCTCAGCAGGTACATGAACATAACAAATACACCAAAAAATTTTAAAATGACTTACAGAAGGTTTAATTCCACTCCCAGCTTCAACTAGTGTCTTGTCCTTTAGTGCCTTTGTTGTACACCTGTTAAGGATGTGAACTGCTGTATGCACTGCTTCTGCCCAAAAATATTTTCGCAACCCTTTCTCATTCATCATAGTTATGGCCATTTCAACAATTGTTCTATTTCTTCTTTCAGATACACCATTTTGTTGAGGAGTATACCCTGCTGTAAGTTGCTTCTGAATGCCTTCATTTTTGCAATATTCTTCAAATTCTCGACTTGTGTACTCACCTCCTCGATCACTGCGAATGGTTTTGATGTTGCAACCTTTTTGCTTCTCAACAAGGGCTTTAAATTTCTTGAATGTAGCAAATGCTTCTGACTTTTCTTTCAAGAAATAAACCCAAGTCATTCTTGAGAAATCATCAATAAAGATTAGAAAATACCTTTGACTTCCAAGAGATGGAGTCTTCATTGGTCCACAAATGTCGGTATGAATTAGTTCCAAAAATACACCTGCTCTCCAAGACAACCCTTTTGGAAAAGACTTCCTGTGTTGCTTTCCCATTATACAACTTTCACATGTATCCACCTCAGTATGTATCTCAGGAAGGCCTTGCACCATGTCCTTTTGCTTGAGAAGCTTTAAACCATGAAAATTCAAGTGACAAAATCTTTTGTCCCAAAGCCATGAATCATCTACAATTTCATTTTTTAATGCATTGTAATGAAATTGCAAAGGGAAGTTTCTTTTTATCATTTTTACTTCAACAATGACTTGACTTGGCTCAATTTTATCATAAATCTTGCAATAATTATCTCTAAACACAAGAGAATAACCATTTTTCATGAGTTGACCAACACTAAGCAAATTTTCTTCCAAGTCAGGAACATAAAGAACATTATGAATTTGCTTACCGCATCCTTTCATGTTGATCGAAATAGTACCTTTAACTTTCGCATCAACTAAGGCTCCATTCCCCATCTTCACTTTAGTAGTGATGCTATTATTAATTGAGAGGAAAGCCTTTTCATCTCCAGTCATGTGATTACTACAACCACTATCAACATACCATTCGTTGCTTTTTGTTGAAGCATCAGATTTAGAAGCAAAGAAAAGATTTTCTTCCCTTTCTTCCTCATGTTTTTCCCAAAAATTTGCTTGCTCCCATTTCTTGTGCCAACAATCCTTTTCAACGTGCCAAACTTTTTACAAAAGTTACATTGGGGCTTGCCTTTGTGCCAACATTTTTCTGCATTGTGATTAGTCTTTTTGCAAACTTTACAAAGACTAGAGTTTTTCTCACCTTTTTCTTCAACCTTCTTGGAAAAACCATCATGATCCTGTTTTTTTTTTTGGCTTGTGATTTTTCTTCCGATGATTTTTTGAGAAATTTTGAGAATTCTCATTTATTTTAGACTGGAAAGCCGTCTCTTTGGGATGATCTTCACGAAAAAATCTTCGCTTCTCGTGAGCACGAAATGATCCAACTAGCTCTATGATGGAAAGCTTAGAAAGATCTTTCGTCTCCTCATTGATAGCAACGATGTACTCATACTTTTCTGTGACACTAATTAGAATCTTTTCCACAACTTGTTGGTCAGAAATTGTATCACTATGATTTCTCATTTCATTAACAATATTCACGACTCTTGTGCAATATTCATCAATTTTTTCAGATTCTATCATCTTTAAATTTTGAAACTCTCTTCTAAGAGTTTGAAGATTTATAGTGCGTACCTTTTCGTCACCATACACCTCAGTTTCACAAGTAGCAATTTTTGCAAAATATGCTCTTGAGACTCCCATTTGGATTTTGCTCAAGGCTTTTGCATCTTGACGATACTTAGCCTCAAGATTTTTCATCTCTGCTGCTGTAAGATCATCATCGTTTTCTGGCTCTTCAAAGCCATTTGCAACAATAGTCCACAAACCTTCAACTTTCAAATGTGTTCTCATTTTTATCTTCCAGTATTCAAAATCAGTTCCATCAAAAAATGGAGTAAGAACAACTGAAAAAACAACACCTTCATTTGTTTTGGATGCCATATTTTTTTTTCACCTAACCCCAGATTAAGAACGAAAACCTGCTCTTGATACCAATTTGTTGGAAATATAGAAGGAGAATACTATCTTTTAGAGATTGTTCAAGTTTTATATAGGCTACTTAAGGCCACTTGAGATGATTACAATCATCAACTACATCACTATTTATACTACTCAAAATAAAAAATAAAAAGTCTTGCACAAATAACTAAATACATGTATCACAATTTACTAGATACATGTACTACGAAATTCTAAAAAAACTTCTTGAAAAACTAAGAGACAATTTTGGAAGACTAAACATTGTTGCATTAATTCCAACATGTCTAGGGATGGTCCAGAGACACTTGGAAAAATGAAACAATCAGTACGGTAAAAAGAGTACAGGATAGGAGACAGAAGCTACCCCTTCTCTCCACTCTCCAACACCTTGCCTTTTGTCTAGATCTAGCATTTTCTTTAATGTTTAAAGATTTTTCAAACATGTGCATAATGTAAAAGCTCTGACAATGATTTGAATCATTTGATAGACTTAAGCATGTGAAAAACATGTTGTTTACTATAACGAAATATTTATCTTCCGCGTAAATTGATAGGGGATAGGGGATGAGTGATATAAAACAAGATTGAGTCATGAAATAAAACTTTCAAACCCAAAAGACATTAACCAAATGAAGTGAAATAAAATTAAAAAACAGAAACAAAGTTTATTTGTTAAAATCAGTTTTCTCAACAATAAGGACAGAACTCAAGCAAGTAGGCATTGTCATCAAAAACTTGAAGAATCAAAGGCCCTAAAACTGAAGTGACTGGAAATGTGCTCAAGAATCACAATCTTTGTGGAGTGCTGTGATCAGAATGAAGATTGGGCAGATGGATGCTTGGGTTACCAAGGTGGCAAACAATCCTTATGGTGTAACTGTCTGTAGATCCATAAGAAAGGTGGACTACTTTAAGAACCATTCTGTCATAAAAGTGCATGATGGCAACAAATCTGCCTTCTGAGAGGACATATATGGTCATGCAACAGAAGTTATTTAGAGATACATCCAGGCATGTTTGATTTAGCTCAATAACATGACAGAACTGTGGCTGACATGTCTCCTCGAGGTTGGGATTTAATTTTCAGAAAAAGCTTGAATGACTGGGATATCCAAAGACTGCTTGAACTTTTAAAACACTTGAAACCTTACAAGGGCTAAAGGATGGGATGGACGAACTATGGTGGAATGGACTCAGAAAAGGGGTTTAGAAAGTGAGTTCAGGGTACAAGACTCTTGACATGACCTTTCCACAAACCACAAAGTGGCCATGGAAACAAGTTTGGAAAGCCAGAACACCTCTGAAGGTGGCATGCTTCTCATGGCTGCAAGCAAAGAAGATTGTACTGACCCATGAAAACTTGAGAAAGAGAAATATCGTCTTAGTCACAACTCACAACTGCTGTTTATGTGGAGAGACAGTTGGCATTTGTTTTTGTACTGCAGAATTGCTGACCTACTATGGAAGATTCTCATCAATCTCAGAGGCATACATTGGACAATACCTAGCAAACTTGTTGACACTCTCTCTTGTTGGGAGGAAGATGGGATTGGTGCAAAGAACATGAGCTACTGGAGAACCACATTCCAGCTTGTATTTGCCAGACTATTTGAAAGAAGAGGAATGCCAGGTGTTTTGAAGACAGAAGTAGAGCATTACAGAAGATTAAAACCGACTGTATTTTGTTATTATGTTTTTAGTGTTCAAAGAGTATCCCGCCAGATGCAAAAGCTATCCTAGAAGTTTTAGAATCTAGCTAGAACTGAGGAATTTTCTGTTTTAACTGCTTACTTTTTGTAAAGGGGGTTTCAGTAGGGTTTATAGTACAACGTGTTACCTTCTCGAAATAAGAGGAAAAAAAAAGGGACATAGCTTACAACATAAATTTGCAGAATTTTGTCTTCCAAGTCAGAAGAAAATTAGAAAATTTGGCATTTTGTTGATTCTACCTTTAAGATTTTCATGTGTATAAAGGACAAGAAATTCAAACCTCTGCACCAGTTAATTTGTCAGAAGACCCCAACAAGCCACAAGCAAAACATTGGTGTCGTTGATATTGGCAATTTTTGCACAAGAAGGTCTGGATTGCCTGTGAAACAGCCATATGTTAAAACCTCTATCTTATTGTTAAAAGGGAAGTCACATGCTGAAACTTTACAAACAACTAAGCTTGAAGCACTTCCTACAGCAGTTGGATAAACCCCTCAAATGATGACAAAATATAAAGAGAAGCAGCAAAATTTTGAGAAACCAGGACAAGGAACAAAAATTTCAGACTCCTACTTGGTGATTTCTGTAAGAAAGAGATTCACAAGAAGATTCAGCTCCAGATTCCACGGTAGGATGGAAAGATCGTATGCAGCGGCCTTCACAACTGACAAAGCATTCAGACAGACAACATTAAAGCAGTACAACACTCTGCAAACGTTGAAGGACATATACCATAGTCTTTTCCCAAACATCTTAGGATTAAAATCACACTAATGAATGAAGGTAAATCCATGGGAAAATGCTACAAAGAACGATTTATACAATCCAAAGGCAGCAAGAAAAAAGATGATTCCTTTAAAAAGAGTTCAATGCTGATCTCTTCTATTACTCTTTTTTCTCTAACATCTTTATTTAGTCCAATATAAGTTTTAGTTACTTGTGTTATGATCTCAGTTAATTAGATCAGCCCAGCTTACTTCTGAGCGACTAAGTTGCTCGGACTCGGGTGCAGGTGTCCGGCATGGGTGCAGATCTAGAGGTCGAGTCCTTCATGATCCAAATTTTGAAATTTGGGAGTACCCAGGTATGGATATGGGTGTGGACATTTGGATAAGAGTATTTCAAATATTTTAAATATAGAGTTATTAAAATATGCCTAAATTATGGTGGACTATTTGGAAGGAATGCACGAATTTCTGACAGCAAGTTTGAATATATAATTATTATTGAGTACAAACGCATCTCCTTGTATAATTTTTGGTGTAATATGGCTACTGCAAATGATAAAGAGGTCATGATGGGCTTCTTAAGTTCATTGCACATTCAACAATGATATTGACATGTAAATATTTTTAAAGCACTTTCTGATGCAGACCTTTAAATTGAAATATCTTTTAACAATAAAAAAACATATGTCTAAATTATGAATTCACCTAGCTTTTGTTTTGATTTCAGAAATAGTTGCATATTTCTCAATCGATTTTATACAAAGTACCCAAAATCAATTAATCACATCCGTTATGGATCCCACACCCATGTCTTGTCAACTGGATGTGGCACCAAAAGTGAAAAGTCCATGCTACTTAGCTCTGAGAATGAACTAACAGGAGTACAGGACAAATATCAATTTCTCTACATATTTCTTGGGTGGAGGGGAAGGGAAGTATAGTGGAAACTAGGGATCATAGACTTGAAGAATTATTATTTGGAGTTATGTTCCATAGCATTCAATTGGGACTAATAACTTCCCTTTTAAATTCTTTTGGAGGGTGGATATGTGAATATTGGGGAAAGGTTAGATGTTTGGTGGAACGAATCCAGTCCTATGTGATGTAGAGTGGACTTAACCACTAGGTAACAAATTCCAACATATCCTACCAACAATTTACTAACGTTAGACAGATAAACTAGTATCAAGGAGGAAGGGGAAATTCCAAAGGACCTAAAATTTAGTAGAGATTTGTAAGATCAAATTATGTGAAGCTCCAAATCTTGAGCTATTCTATAAGCAACAAATATCAATCACGAGTCGAGATACATGGAATTGGAAGGATAGAGAAATAAGTCTAACCCAACGAAATCATTATACAATATAGCCTGCTAAGGAGGGTGTGGTTTACCCTCACTTCTTAGTCTGGAATCCTAAAACCACTGCTTTGAATGGTTTGCACTTAGCAGCATGAGAAACCATCTTCACAACAGAGAAATTACACGAGAAGTAGAAAGAAGGTTTAACGTTAATGTTAATACGCGTTGGGGTGAGGGTGGGGGGATCAAGAGATGTCAGCTATTTATTGCTAGCATATTGATTAAGGGGTGTCGATTAGAACCAGTTCAAAACTGAATGGGTAACGAGGGTACAGACATGCTCCATAGCTGGAAATCAGAATGATAAGAAGGAAGAAATAAAGCATGGGATATGCCCCTTTGCCACCCTTATAAATTATCTCTAAAGAAAGAAATCAATGGGTATTGAAGTGATTTAATTACATTCAAAAGTTGCCTTTTCGTCTTCTTGCAAATTTTGGACGCACTCATGAGATTACAATCAGTATAGATGGTTGATGCTCCTATCAGAGAAATATACCTCTGTTTGATATTTTTTTAATTTTGTATATATACCTAGTAGCTAGTACAAGGGATTTCCCCCTTTACTATCAATAAAACCATTAACTAATAAAGAGAAAGTAAAAAAAAGCAAATGATCATATGATGTACGCAAGTTCTTCCTAGAGTCATGGGTAACACTTCCTGAGTTATGTATAATTTTAGCCCTTCTATGTTCTAATTACTTTTACCAATTTGTTCTTTTTTTTGCTTATGTTTAATGTTTACACCTAGATAAGATATAGAGAGCTTATATTGGAAATGTTGAGTTACCATAGAAGTTCTCCCCCATCATCACAAAGAGCACAAACATGATCAAATTGTTCATCTTCAATTGCATCATCATCGCCACCACTATCAGCATCATTATCGGTCTCAATAATAAACCGGGGTCTCTTTTTTGCTTGATTGCACTGCTAGACAAGTCACAAGTAAGAACTGATAATTCTTGATTAAACATAAAATGAGATAACATATAAATTGCATCTAACCTCATAACTGTGTATCCTCTTTTGTGATGTCTCCAAAATAAATGTATCCAAACTCTGTTTTAAAATATAAATTTCAGTACAGAATAATGCCGGAAATGATAATGTATATGCAGTGAAAAAGCAGAAGCAGGTGATAGCACAAGCATTAGCAACTAGAAGAAGAACTAGTTCAAAAGCAAGTAAATGATAGACCAGTAACCGACACTCAAATAAGGATCAGATAGTGATACTCATGCTTACTACACTGAAACATAACTTAAGCCTGATGACTCTAAAGCCATCAAGACTTCGACAAATGAGAAGAAATCATCAAGTATTACAGATTTGAACGTGAGACCTCATGATTTACAAGACATTTCATTGACCCACTAGGATACAACACCCTTAGGTGCAAAACTCTCTCTGGTCTTACAGAAAAGAGGCATACTTTGAAACTACATTCAGCTACCTACACACCAAAAGAATAAAATAACTATGCAGAAAGTCAACACGACAACAAACATGTTATACCAATAACTAAAGCATCACAACCTTGGAATTAGATAAATCTTTATCCCTCCTTGCAGCTTCTTTGATTGTTGGCATGTGCTCTAGTAGATCATCTTTAGAAGGTAGTACCTCATATGCACTAAAAGAACTGATTTAGTAGATTCCATTATAACCAAATTTGGCAACAAAACATTTAAAGGATTTAGGTGTGACTTTCAGCACCTTAAACTTTTCTCAATGTAATTCCACACAATCCCTCCATCCGTGTCTGGGTTCTTCTTCACAAAGTGGAGGAAATGAACAGTGATGAGTACTGATCTGATGGTATCTACATAACCATTTCGGGGTTTAAGAAGTTTGATCCAGATTTTATCTTTGGAGAGCACATGAATTTCTGGCAGGGCATAAGAAAGTTCAAATCTCCATGCTAGAACCTTCTTATAGATGGGCTGAAGACCATCATCTGCAGTTCCACGCAAAAATATCTCTGAGTTCAGTGCCCCAAGTTTGTCATCCTCACCCCACTGAAGAGGCAAAATGGAAAATGAAGCAACTCCTCCATTGCTATCAACAAAATGGTAATTGGTTATGCAGTTGGGAACAATTTCACCCTCTTCGTCCGATGATGCCATGAGCAATAATTTTGAAGTGTCTACCTATTTGTCATAGTTAACAAAAACTTGCATCAATAATAACACATTATTAAACAGTCACATGCGCTATTTATCAACAACGACGACATACCTAGTGTATTCCCACAGATGGAGTTCGGGAGGGTAGAGTGTCCCAAGACCTTACCCCTATCTCATGGAGATAGAGAGGCTCAAGTAACACATAACAAGTCAGTTCGAAAAAGACAATGCAGAGGTAGAACAAAAAATAACATTTTAGCGGCTAACAGTTCATCCCCATGTGTCAAAAGGATTTCCCTTACTCATATAACAATTTTTCATGATACATTAAAGACAAAAAAAAAAAAACGAAAAGAAGAAGAAGAAACTAACAAAATCAAATAATACCAGAATTAAAAACTTACACACAGACCTAATAACAGTAGGTGGACGCAACAACAGATAATGTGTAGTTCAGACAATAGCAAAAGACAAGTTTTACTTTGTTATCTCTACAGCTTCATTCTCCAAATAACCCAAAATCCAACATTTAATTCCAGAAGTAGCACCAACATTTCAACAAAATGATGTGCAATAAACTGAAATGTTATGTATCATTCAAAAAGAAAAAAAATCTCAAGTCATTAAACCCCAAAGCCCTAACTATCAGCATTTTTTTTTCCTTCTTTCCAAAAAAATCCGTTCATATGTATCAACCACGCAACATAATATACAACAGAAACCCAGTTCACAAACCAAAAAAAACTGAAATATGCATAATAAAATCAGTGAAAAGATACAGCGATGACTTGAAGAAACGAGAAAAAACAAAAGAGAGAGATGATATGCAACTCCATTTCTTCCATAGAAGGTGCAAATTAAAGCATAATATCTGAAGTTGATAACCTCTTTTGTCCAACTTGTGAAGAGAAAAATGATGAACCAAATAGAGAGAACAATTAACACAAAAGGGGTGTGTGTTTGATCAACGGTGAAGAAGCAGACTGACAGAGACTTTCACAGAAAGGAGCAGTTGCTTTTGCAGAAATTTGTATGTACTCCTCATTATGGCAGATGCACGTATACTGAAAAATGACTAAAAATGTCCTTCAATTAATTAAACAAATTTAGTATCATTCATCAAATTTAAAATGTTATTATAAATTATCATAAGTAACAAACTCAAAATATTTCTAAATTATATAAAAATTTAGAGTCATCCAACATTTAACTATCATATAAACTATTTGTAGTATTTTTATTTTATTATACTATAAAGAAAAGTGTAGAAACAAACACGTCTTCATTAGTACGTTTGCTTCTAGCCAAGGACATAATAAATGATGAGTCTATTTCACTAAAATATTTATTATTATTAGCAATTTAGCATTTCAAGTAAAAACTGGGGGGAGGTGGATAGTTTATGAACACGTAAAAGTAACTAGAGTGAACAATTTGATACGAATACTTTTTTCATTTTTTTATTCGTCAAATTTTTACGCATCTATTAAAAAAATAATGGTTGATATAATGAATTTATCATTTTAACTCTATTAATTAATAGGATCTCAAATATATTAATGGGAATAGACTCAAATATATCATCAAACTTTCAGAAAAAATTTATTTATGCCATCAATTAAAATTTTAGCTCATTTATGCCATTACCGTTAAAGAAAAGACTAATTTATATCATTATTTTTTAAAGGTGGTTTTGCAAAACTATTTTTGACACGTGGCCAATTATAAATCCGCTACGTCATCAATTTTTTTTTATTAAAAAAATCATAATTCTAAAAAAAATTGAATTAATTTTTATTGATTTTTTAATTAAAAAAATGAAAATTCTAAATAAAAATTGAATTATTTTTTATTTATTTATCTAATTAAAAAAAATGATGACGTAGCCGAATTATAATTGGCCACATGTCAAAAATGGTTTTGCAAAACCATTATTAAAAAAATAATGGCATGAATGAGTCTTTTCTTTAATGGTAATAACATAAATGAGTCGAACTTTTAACTAATGGCATAAATGAGCCTAAACTAAAAGTTCGATGACATATTTGAGTCTTTTCCCTATATTTATTCATTACACTCTTCAAAAAATTAACACAATGTTAATAAATCGAGGATATAACATGAAAAAGAAAATTGTTCTTCCGTAATTTGTCAAAAATGACAAGTATAAAGGGACGTTGAATTAGGAAACATTGGAGAAGTAAAAAAGGACATGGGAGCATTGGTAAAGACAAACGGTTATGAATTTACTATTCCCTTCATTCATTTTTACTTCTCATTGTTTAATTTGACACACATTAAGAAAACAATTATATATTCATATTGGTTAATAACAGATAGTATTAAATAAATAGTATAAAATAATATTAGTATTTACTGTGTACTAATCCTAGTCCTACTAGGATTAGTACTCCTTAATCCTAGTCCTATTAGGATTAGTACTCCTTCCTATATCTCCTATATATATCTCCCATGTATTCCCTTAACACTTCAATACAATCAATATTCCTTCATGGTATCAAGAGCCAGAAAACCTAGATCTTCTTTTCTCTAGGTTTTTTTTTCCTCTCTTTAGGGCACCGATCGTTCCCTCTCTTCTCTTGGGCGGCGGCAGCCATGACAACCGAGGTGGATCCTCTCGATTCACTTCCTTCTGGCGTTAAACTCCTTCTCAGGCATCTTCATGCCCTGATTCCCGAAAAATTATCAGACATAAATTACCCTACATGGAAAATCACCGTTCTTACAGCCCTTGAGGCCAATTACCTTCTCAAATACGTCGATGGAAGCACAGAACCGCCGCCGGCAGTCATCACCGCCACGGACAAATCAGAAAAAACCAATCCGGCCCATGCCGCCTGGAAAGCCGTGGATGGCCAGATCCGATCATGTTTGATTGCGGTCATCTCTCCCACGGTTCAGAAACACGTCCGATCCTACACAACTGCTTCAGCCCTGTGGACGGCCCTCGCAACACGCTATGCATCAATTTCCCACTCTCATATTTTTCAATTGCGTGATCGTCTCCACACAATTACCAAAGGCACGAAAACTATGGCGGAGTATTTAGACGAGGTCTCCACCATCATCACAGCCCTCGACACCGTGAACGAAATCATTCCCGAAAAAGATCTCGTCATGTGCGTCGTTCGGGGGCTCCCATCAGCTTACTCCTCCATTAAACAGGCGGTTCGCATCAGTCCAACGCCCGTTGACCTGGATACTCTCTCCTCGTGGCTAAAAAGTGAAGAAATCAACGTGGATCTGGAGAGCAAACTTCTTCTCCGAGAAGCCGCTGTTATGGAGCCGGCCACCGCCCTCACCGCAAGCCAGAACTATCGCGGGGGGCGTGGTGGCGGCCGGCAGGGGAGCCGCGGCGGCTACGGCAGAAACAGCGGAGGCCGCGGGCGCGGCGGTCGGCAGGGCAGTCGTCCGCCGTACGACGGTCAGCAGCACGGCAGCAACAACAGCCTGCACTCCTTCGGCAGCGGCGGGCAGTCATCTTCCAGCGGCGGGCAGGGCACTTACGAGCGGGATCGTCCAACTTGTCAAATCTGTCAGAAAACAGGACACACCGCTGTTCGTTGCTGGTTTCGGTATGAGGAGAGCCGAAATAGTGATAACCGTGCCAATTATGCATCTCAAGCCGGCCCTTCCTCTGAATGGCTGTTGGATACTGGGGCCAACATGCACGTTACTTCTGATCTATCCAAGCTTAACGCTCCAAATCCATATCATGGCTCCAATGGTATTACTGTTGGCAACGGTGAGTCCCTTAATATTTCTCACACTGGCACGGGTACCATTAAAACCCCCACCGCTATCTTTCACCTAGGTAACCTTACCCACGTCCCTTCTATTAAATCCAATCTCCTTTCAGTTCACCAATTCACAAAAGACAATAATTGCTCACTCTTGTTCACCTCTAATGATTTTCAGATCCTAGACAATACTACCAAGAGGGTGATTTTTCAGGGCCCCTGTGAGCATGGTCTGTACGTTCTTCCTGGCACAAGTTCGTCTGCCCACCCAGTTTCAGAAAGCGTTCCTGTGGCTCCGGTGGCTCTTTCGGCTGATGGCCACAGTCTGTTGTGGCACAGTCGTCTGGGTCACCCGTCTACTCAAATAATAAATTCTTTAATGTCTCAATTAGGTTTTTCTTCCATTCATGTAAACAATTGTGACTCCTGTTCAATTGCTAAATCTCATAAATTACCTTTTACTTTATCTGAGAAGCGTACAACTGCACCTTTTCAACTTATTCATTCTGACCTATGGGGTCCTACTGCTGTTCCTTCATTTGCTGGTTTTCGCTATTATATTTGTTTTGTGGATGATTTTACAAAATACACTTGGTTGTACCCACTAAAACACAAATCACAGGCATACACCACCTTTGTCACTTTTGAAAAAATGGTCAAAACACAATTCAATTCTCATGTTAAACTTTTTCGAAGTGACAATGGAAAGGAATATGTCAATAACATCTTTGGCCAGTTTCTGCAATCCCTGGGAATTATACATCAAACCTCCTGTCCATACACTCCCGAACAGAATGGGGTGGCTGAGCGTAAGCATCGCCATCTCATTGAAACGGTGGTTACTCTTCTACATCAATCTCATCTCCCTGTCTCCTTTTGGGTAGAAGCTCTAGCCACCGCAAACTACCTCATTAACAGAATGCCCAGTCACACTCTCTCCAACAAATCACCCTATCAACTCCTTTACCAAGAACTTCCCAATTATACCAACCTCCGCGTCTTTGGGTGTCTTGCCTACCCTTGGCTACGCCCTCATATTACTCACAAATTACAACCCCGATCCCGTCCTTGTATTTTTTTGGGCTATCATCCTACCTCCAAGGGTTATCGCTGTCTTGACCCACAAACTCATAAAGTCTACATATCTCGTCATGTCAAATTTGTCGAAAATGAGTTTCCCTACGAGTCTATTTCCTCCTCCACAAATACATCATTCATTGGCGTCCTTCCCCTTTTTCCAACATACTCACAGGGTCCCTCACCACCTTCCCCCACACCTCCACCCACTACCCAACCACCCCTCATCACCCCTTCGACCGTCACCCACAATACACCCGCAACCACCACCCACACTCACAACCAACCCGAACCACCCCATACCCACAACATCTCCAGCCCGATCCGTTTTGGGTCCTTCCCGGCCACCCCCGAATCACCACCGCCCGTGCCACCCCCCAATACTCATCCCATGTTAACCCGTGGCAAAGCCGGTATCTTTAAACCCAAAACCTTTCAGGCTACCATACTACCAAATACACCCCTTCCCGATAGTGAACCAACAACCTACTCTGTTGCCTCAAAAAATGCTTATTGGCGTCATGCTATGGATGACGAGTTTAAGGCTTTGACTGATCAGAAAACTTGGGTTCTTGTACCTAAGCCCCATGGGCGGCACCCAGTGGGCTGTAAATGGGTGTACAAAATTAAACACAATGCGGATGGCAGTATTTCCAGGTACAAGGCTCGTTTGGTTGCTAAAGGCTACAATCAGGAGTATGGGCTTGATTACTCCGAGACATTCAGTCCTGTTATTCGGCAGGAAACCATTCGCCTGGTACTGTCACTCGCCGTGCGCAACAATTGGCTCATCAATCAGTTGGATGTTTCCAATGCTTTTCTTCATGGCATGCTTGATGAAACTATCTACATGACGCAACCACCGGGCTATGTTGATCCCCGCTTCCCTCAACATGTTTGCAAACTCCAGAAGTCTCTGTATGGGCTCAAGCAAGCCCCCCGTGCTTGGTACACACGTCTGAAAACGTGTTCCCAGGGACTCGGCTTCACGTGTTGCGTACACGACACGAGTCTGTTTACTCGACATTCAGCACACGGTACAGTCATTCTTCTTGTCTATGTAGATGATATCATTATTACAGGCTCTACTGCAGCTCTCATTCAGGATGTCACTCGAGCTATGCATACTACCTTCAAAATGAAGGACCTTTGCCCGTTACATTATTTTCTGGGAATGGAGGTTTCTCGGACAGGCAGCGGCTTGTTTCTTCATCAGTCAAAATATGCTCGAGATCTGTTGCAGAAAGCTGGACTGGAAAAATGCACCAGTCAACCAACACCGATGGCAGTCTCTTCGTCTACGAATGGAGCCGACACCCCCTTTGCCGATATCACCCACTTCCGCAGCCTCATTGGGGCTCTAAAGTATCTGGCCATTACTCGTCCTGACATCCAGTTTGCTGTCAACCGAGTTGTTCAG
This sequence comes from Solanum pennellii, assembly GCF_001406875.1. Lineage (NCBI taxonomy): Eukaryota > Viridiplantae > Streptophyta > Magnoliopsida > Solanales > Solanaceae > Solanum > Solanum pennellii. Next base: position 63,079,552 of record NC_028646.1, read on the forward strand.
CGCATGCATCAACCAAGTGAACATGATTACCATTGTCTAAAACGCATTCTCAGGTACATTTTTGGCACTCTTGGTCGTGGTTTACTCATTCGACCCGGGGACTTGGAGCTTCGGGGTTTCTCAGATTCAGATTGGGCGAATGATAAAAATGACAGAAAATCTACATCGGGGTTTCTCGTTTTTTTGGGGCCGAACCTGATCTCCTGGTGTACAAAAAAACAACCCAAGGTCTCTCGGTCCTCGACTGAAGCTGAATACCGCGCCCTTGCTCTTCTTGCTGCTGAGACCATGTGGGTCACATATATTCTTCGCGAACTCCGCGCCACTCACACTGTTCCTGCTCTCTATTGTGACAACAAATCAACCATCTGTGTGGCCAAGAATTCCGTCCTACACACCAGAATGAAGCATGTTGATACCGATTGTCTCTTTGTTCGCGATGAAGTTCAGGCCGGCACCATGACTGTGCAGTATGTACCCACTGAAGAACAACCGGCTGATATTCTCACCAAGCCTCTCCCGAGCCGACAGCACGATTACTCAGTTCCAAGCTTCCGTTCGCTTCCGTTCAGCTCAGCTTGAGGGGGGATAATAACAGATAGTATTAAATAAATAGTATAAAATAATATTAGTATTTACTGTGTACTAATCCTAGTCCTATTAGGATTAGTACTCCTTAATCCTAGTCCTATTAGGATTAGTACTCTTTCCTATATCTCCTATATATATCTCCCATGTATTCCCTTAACACTTCAATACAATCAATATTCCTTCATTGGTATTTAACATACTCACCCTATTAAAGAATGTTTAGTTAGGTCTTGAAATTTGATTTGAAAGATAAATATTTAATATTGAAACGTGGAAGAAAATACTAATTATTTTTTCTTAAAATACCAAAAGTGAAAAAAAAAATTACTTTAAAAATAAATGATGAATAAAAGGGAAACGAAGGAGTGTGTTAATAGCAAGTCTTTAATTTCGTAATACTAGTAGTGAAGTATACAATTTTTAATTGAAAAAGAGGCAGACAGACAATAGTATACTTAACATCTAATCCAACTATACATGCATCATATTTAATCCAACTTTACCCTCCCATCAAATGTTAGTAAAATTATACTTCATATATAATCCAAATTTATCAAACAAAATTCAAATATGGAATATTAATACTTACTTTAACAAATTGATTAAATACTCTTTTTGGTTTTTCATTTGGTTCGACAATTATATTGGGGTCTGATTAAATTTGGATTCATCCCGGGAAGTGTCACATTAGGAATAAAGCGCTTCCTAATAAAGGTGATTTCCTATCCAAAGGTACTCAAATTTGTGACCTCTTGACTAAAGATAAAAGAATACTTACCACTCTATCTTAACTCTGATTGACAAATTAATTCAATGCTCCCTATGTCTCTGTTTAGTTGTCCACTTAGAAATGACACACATACTAAGATAGCAATGGTTAGCATAGTAAAGTTATAATTTTATCCTTATTAATTATGGTTTCAAAAATGATGGATTAAAACTTGAAAATTACCAAGTTTAAATGAGGGTATAATAGGAAATCTTTTTTTGTCCTTTCGTAATTTGTCAAAATGGACAAGTAAATAGAGACAACTAAAAGAGAAAATATGGACAAGTAAATAGAGATAGAGGGAGTACTTAATCACCTAATTTCTCGCCTGACTTTTATATATAATATACTGCATATGAATATTATTTGAAATTGTGTGTTTAAATTATATATGTGACATAAAATCATAATCAGAATATGAGAATATTTTTTTCCTAGATATAATCAAGTACTTGGTCTAGATCAATCAATCCTCAACATAACAAATAAGGTGATCAAGTAGAAAAATAAGCTTTTTTTAATAGTAAAACGAGTTGGGGCTTATTATAGATGTGACACTCGAAGAACTCAAGATGTTGATGTCAATATAAGTTTTAAGCATAAATGTTCATACTATCACATAAACTTAATGCATATCATGATTTTAAACATGGTAATTATACTAGAACACGTTGCAGAAAACATACCTGAAGCGTATGCATTAGCATACAAAAATAGAAGCCTTAATTGGAAATTGATTTCTACTCCGATTTAAGCACATGTGTTCACTCCATCACATAAATTTAATATATATCAGATCTTAAATGAGAATCTTATTAGAAATTGCTGCAAAGAATATACCTGAAGCATAAGAACTATCATACATGGATAAGTGAAAGCTTTGAATGAAAAGTGATTTCTACCTTATTACCCTAACCTTACACTACTAGTGGCGTTGCTAGTGATGAAATTGTGCAAATAAATATATGTGATAACCCTAAACTTAGAGTTGTCAAAATGGGTTGACTCAACCCAACCTGATCCAATCCTAACAGGTTAGAAAGTTAAATGTGGTAGGACAGGCTGACCCTTTTAATTAAAAGATCTATAAAACAGCAGTCCAACACAACCCTAAGCAGGCCACAGGTTGGAACGGGTTGTCCCTTCAACCCAAAAATGAGCAACATTGGTGTCTTAGAAAGGGTATCTAAGAGTTTCAAGCGTTGATATCTGATTAACACGACATCAATACATACAAAATTCATTTATGAATTACGCACTTAAGTGAATACTTACAAAAATACATAACAGACAAGATACAACAACATCCTAAAATTCATTCGAGCAAAAAATATTACATAATCACTTTTTTCATAAACAAGACAACAAAGGAAAATTGAAAGTTAGGTATAAAAAAAAAAGTAAACTTGATTTTAGTGAATGACCCTAAAATGTAAAAGATATGCAAAGAGTTAGACTTCATTTTATATTTTAAAATAGTTATTGATAATAAGTTAAAAAAAAACAGTACAAAAATATATATAATAAATATTTTTATAGTCCATGGGCTGGCCTCTAAGGCTCACGAGTTGAGCCTACGAGGCTAGCAGGCCAAATGAAGCCGACTAGAAAGCATCATTCCTAAATGGACCAAAGAAACTAGGTCCAAGCCCACATAATATAATGGTTGGGTTGGACCGACTTAACGAGTCAAACCCACTTTGACAGCTCTAACCTTAATGATGGAGGGAGGATCAACTCTAACCCTTGTTATGGGCTTTACATTAATTCAGTCAAACATAAAAATAATAAAAAAGGGAAAATTAGCAATTTAGTTAACATATCTAACATAATTAGTCAAAAACAACAACACTATAAAAGATTCATTTAAAATGTCAAAATTTCAATATTTTATAAAATAACTTTATTCAAATATTATTATTTATTTTACACTTTTTTTACCCCAAAACAGTCCATCATTGAACAAATTCTAAATCAATAACAAATAAAAAAGGAAAAAAAATATCAATTTATCTTATTTCCCCATCATTCACGTTGATCTCCCCATCATTCAAGTTTTATATTTTCTCTTTCTTCAAATTCTTGGCAGGTCAAGAAATAAAAATTATGAATGGTTCTCCTAATTTTATCGACAAATCTCTAACTTAACTCAAGAAATATCTCAATTGTTAAAGGTAATTTCGATTATTTAGTGATATTTATATTGATTTTGCTTTTAAAAACACTAATTATCTTGTATTTTGGATTTTATATGTTTCGAATTTTTCGTCAATTTTTTTTATTCTTATGTGAATTTGGTTAGATAATCATCAAATATTTATGTGTTTCAGATTTTTAGTTTTTTAAATAAATTCTTTTCAATTTTCTTGTGATTATGTTTTAATATTTCAGATTTAGTAGAATGTAAGTTTGGTTAGATAATCATCAAATATTTATGTATTTCAGATTTTTAGTCTTTTAAATAATTTCTTTCGAAAAACATGATCGAGATTAAGGTGAAGAACAACTTCCTATTAGTTTGTTTTGTATTTAGAATTTCTTTAAAATTTTGTATTATTTCTTTAATTGTATTCAAACCATTATGTATGCTTTTAATATTTGTTATTTATTCAAAATCTCATGTAACACAGTCCATGAATCTTGTAATTGTTCTTAATGGTATTCATCATAAAGTTATGCTAACTAGTTATGTATTTTATTTATAGGAAGAACAACTTTCTATTAGTTTGTTTTGTTTTTATAGTTTTTTTTTCTTAGGAATTTTGTATCATTTCTCAATTCGTTTTCAAAGCAGTATATATGTTATTAGTATTTATTATAAATCTCAACATAGGTTATGAATCTTGTATTTATTCCTAATTTATATTTATTCCAAAGGTATACCAATTAGTTATGTATTTTATTTAAAAATGATCACAACAAATTTCATTTATTGCTTTTCAGTTTTATTTTCATCATTATACAAAATATAATATAAAAACTAGAATGAATACAAATACAAATAATATACCTATTGAAATAAATACGATTTAAGAAAGGAAAAAAATTTTGAAGAGAAAAATAAATAAACAACGAAAAAAATACATGAACATAAATATATTTCTCAAATAACTAAAAATTCATTTGACATACCTATTGGAATAAATACACCTATTGGAATGAATATAAGCTAATAAAGAAATACAAGTTTCATTATACAAAATAAAATATGAAAACTAGAATGAATACAAATACAAATGACATACATTATTGGAATGAAGGATTTATGAAAGGATACAAAATTCTAGTAAATAAAATAATACATTGTCAAAAAAGTATGTCAAATAACATATAAAACTATAGGTGTTCAAATTTGTAAATTTTTAAAAATCAAATTTAATAGGTAAAACTCTAAGGTATTAGGAAAATGCATAATCCCCCCCCCCCACACACACCTATGCCCGAAATTTCAAGACACACTTATACTATAATAAGTTTCTATTACCCCCTGAACTTATTTTATAAATAATTTTCTACCCCTTTTCGGCCTACGTGGCACTAGCATGAAAAAAATGTCAGCACGCGTTGGGCCTACAAGATATTGTCACGTAGGCCAAAAAAGAATACAAATTTTTTTATAAAATAAGTTTAGGTGGGTTATAAGACCTTAGTATAGTATAAGTGTGTCTCTAAGATTTCGGACAAATGTTGGGGGTACTTGTGCATTTTTCCAAGGTATTATCATAAAAGTTTCATAATAATAATTAGTTTTGAATTACAAAGACAAGTTTCATAATAATAACTAGTTTTGAAAGACAAGGACAAATAATGGCCTTCGGAAGAAGGAAGAAATTACCTATTTTAGGTCTCATAATCTTTTGTTAGGAAAGTAATGAAAATATTTAGCAACTTAATCTAATTTAAAATATTTTCCCCTTGATTTCCCCTAGTTTGTTACTTCTTAATTATATTATGTTAAGTTAAATAAAGAAAAAATAAATATAAATCAACCCATAGCAAACTAAAATATTTCCATTTTTAATAAGTATTGAAAGTATGCTAATGGATCCTATTAAATGTTAAAATATTGTTGTTTTGAAAAATTTTCCAAAAAAAAATCCAACATTCTTTCATTTGGCTCAAAGACCACATAACACTAATATTTACTGACATATTCATTAATTGCGGATAAAACACAACTCTTATATTATATCAATCATAAATATCATGATATGACAAAATATTAATGTGAATTATGACGGTTATACATAATTTTGGACTACATATTTCCTTTCATACATTACATAACAACTTATTATACCAGGTTCATATTCTATAAAAGATTTAAAACTATGGTCCATAATCATGTCTAATTGAGGCTTATCTTATAATATTCCTAAACAATAATATGCACATTCTTACGAAAAAAAGAAATTCATCAATGAATATTAGGGATATATAATTGAGCTCAAGTGTTAGAACATTATAAGCACTCCAATCTTGAAATCGTTGCAGTTGACACCTTTTGTTTCTATATCTTCTATTTAATGACAAGTAACATTTAGATTCGTCAAATACTACAGAGTAACCATCATAAGATTCAATGACTTATGATGGCGTTGACAATTTCAAGTTCTGAGATAACGTTTTACAGTACTAATTGAAATTCAAAAGGGGGGTGAATTAAAATTTCTCTTGATCGACTTCCTGTATTGACCAGTCAACTCACTTGCACGTTAGTAAAATAGATATATAATAATAACTTATAGAAGTAAATAGCACAAAATGCTTTTCTACTAGTTTGAATCATTGATGTGGTGCCTAGTCTAGTCCCCTTGGATTTCAAGGGTTCCCTTTAGAGCTTTGAAGTGAAGTTGAGATGTACAGAGTTTCGTTGGTTTGATCCATTCTGATATGCAAATCAGAAGTTCTATCTTGACACTTCATCTACTTGTAAACCTACACTCAGAATGTTTCTTTATCTTTTCTTTTCAATTATTTCACTCAAGTGATTACAAAGCTTTATGAAAGATAAAAGAAGATTGCTCTATAAGCTCAAGTGAAATTGTGTGCCTTTGTCGTTTGACCATTTCTTCATTTATATACTGAGTGTTGAGGTGTCTTTAGAAAAACCCAAGGAAGTTTTCTTCAATCAAGAATTTGTAATGATTCTTTAATTGAGACCTTGATTTGATATACCAATTTTAGTTCTGCCTTGAATCAGAAATTGGTTGGTGATTTGTGCAGTGCTCTTTCGTATCCCAATGAACTTTAGTAATTAGTAAGTTGATCCTTTGTTGATGTTTCTTGCCATCTCGAGTTGTTGTCTATTTTGTTTTCCCCCTTTTTGGCTTCTGGTGATTGGTATTGATTGACTTAAATTGATTTGTCTTGTCATTTTGATTGTCATTTTCTTTTTGGCATCTCATAAATGAATATTTGTTTTATATAGTATCCATTTATACTCCTTTGATGAAGGTGGTATGATCTCAAGATTTTCTGTTTGAATCACTTTGTTGGTTTTTCTTATTGTCTTCTTTTGTAGACATCCGTAAATTTTGCTTTCTTTTATTTCCTGACATCATTCAAAATACATTAAGTTAACAATCTCCCTTTTTTCGATAATGACAACTTTATTAGTAAGCTTTTAAATTTACTTTCCTGTTGTGACAGCTGCCGCTTTGAGAAACAGAGTAGCTGAGTCGGATGAGATGCGAGTGACCTTATGTGCATCAGCGTGTTGTTAAATGAACTCCTTCTTATAGCACTTATCATTTATCAAAACATATCTCATGCTGGCAAACGTGCGTGTATCACAAGTAGCATCAATAAGAGAAGGTCGAAAAGAAAATAAATTCACTAGTGAGTCAACTATGATGCGGGATATAGACAACCCATAAGGTAGATGGGAGGATGAATCAGGATCCTCAAGGTTATCCACCATGTACTCACGAAATCATAACACCCAGTTGATACAATATTTTTTCAACATAGAATAAATAATATACACATCTCAGTTGGAAATGTTGCTAAGAGATCCCTTTCGCGGAATTAGAGTACTAGCGACTATATGAGCCAGAGTACGGTTCTCAACACCAAGAGATAAGGGTCCAAAGTTAGTAATATCAGCACCAGTTTTAGATACAAACAATTCCGCATTTTTCAAAGAGATTTCAAAGTTTTCCGACCACAAATTGCCATGCATGAAGGGATATCGCCAGAAAAATCAGATCCAAACACATCCTTAAACAAAGAATCATTTAAAACAATGTGATTACCCAACACAAGAGTCTCCCATTCACCACTATCAGCAGATACCCGAAGGTTAGCAGAAAACAGACGAACAGGTTTCTCAAAGAACTCAAGGCCACAAAGACAAAGTAATAGAGATATTTTCTGAGCACGAAAAAGCATACTTACAACACAATGAGATGCTCCAACTACTCTAGACTGACCACCCTTCATGGTCTAATAGGACGCCTGGAGAATGTCACAAAACGGATTTTATGCTCTAGCCCCTAAAATCGCATAGAGTCCTCATCAGTGAAGGAGTCGGGGAGAGCAAGTCATGCTTTCTTGGAGACTTTCTTCTTCACAACAGATGGACTCTTTTTAGTCGAGGAAGAAAGACCGATAGAATCAAATTCTGAAGAATTAGAAGACAGTTAATTTCTAATGAACTGGAAGAAGAGGCAGAATTATTTTTACGAGAGTCCATTGATCTGGTGCGAGTCATATTGAGAGAAAAAATAATGAATAAAAAAGGGGAAGAGATGAAAAGATATAGAGTGGGGAGAAGAAGGATGTAGATGAACAGGATAAGGGAAGATGAGGAGACGTTTGAATTGGAAAAGAAAGACTGGACAAAAGAGAGACAGTTACAGAAAAAGAAAAGTCCAGGAATTTACAAAAGGAACGGATATCAAAGCTGGCCATAAATAGAGCAAACAATTAGGATTAGCAATAATAACAAATAAGATTTCTTCTTTTATGAAACCATTTAAAAAGGCGCTTTTAATATCCATTTGAAAAAGTTTAAACCGCTTGTAAGAGGCATATGCTAAAGAATTCAAATTGATTCTAACTTCGCTACGGGAGCAAAAGTCTCGTCTTGTCAATACCTTGTTGTTGTGAGTATTCTTGAGCAACAACCTTGCTTTATTTCAGAAAACTTTTCCATCTTTATTCATCTTGTTTCGGAATATCCATTTTGTTATGATAACTGAGCAAATTTTTGGTCTTTCAATTAGAGTCCATACTTGATTTCGTTCAAGTTGATCAAGCTCTTCTTTCATTGCTTGTATCCATGATTCATCTTCCATAACTTCATTTATTCATTTTGGTTTTATTTGAGATACAATAGCCAGGGAGGCTTTCTTTCGAAGGGAATATTTTGTTTGGGTTTTATCATCTGGTTTTCTGAGAAAGAAGTTTTTAGGATAGCTTGTATTATGTCTCTATTCCCTGGGGATATTAGTTTTGTCGACTGGAGTAATCGACGCCACCTTTGTAGTAGCTAGCTCTTCAGTATTAGTTTCAGCAATGACCTTTGAGATAATTTTAGATTGATTGAATGAGGCAGTTTCATCATTACCAATTTCTATTTCCGCCATTCGTGGATTAATGTCATCAAATACCACAAGTACATATTTTTCAAAACTTAAGGTTCTTTTATTAAAAACTCGAGAAGTCCTGCTAGATAGTGCATAGCTAGGAAAATACTGTTATCACTCCTTGGATCAAATTTACCAAGATTACTCTTACCGTTATTGTGGATGAAACACATACAACCAAAAGGATGAAAGTAACTAATGTTTAGTTTCTTTCCTCTCCATAGTATAGATCTGATGAGACACCCGGTAAAAATGTGACAGACAGTACTTACAGCTTCTGCCCAGAAATGGTCCGGGAGATTTTGACGAGTAGCATGGTTTTTGATGTATCACGTAAAGAACGATTCGTTCTTTCCAATAATCCATTTTGCTGAGGTGATCTAGGTGAAGAGAAATTTTGAGTGAACCCGTTTTAAGCGCAGAATTCTTCAAATGCCTTATTGTCTAATTCACTACCATGATGACCGTGGATAGTACTAATGAAATAACCTACTTCTCTTAGAATTGTTCTACAAAATGCTTCAAAATTTGTTAAAGCTTCATTTTTTTAATAGAGAAATATTACCATGTAAACCTTGAAATATCATCGACAATTACAAAAGCATACCTTTTACCTCTAATACAAGTAGTTTGGGTAGGACCAAAGAAATTCATATGAAGAATTTGAAGAGGTGATACTCTCAAATTATACTTCCCTAAAGAAGTATAAGCGGTCGTATCAAGTAAAGAACCCAATTGTTAGGTTGGGGTCGATCCCACGAGGAAAATGGTTTAGACTTAAACTTCAATCTACGATTACGTCTATTTAGTCAAGTCATTTCCGAAAACAATTAATTAAAGGGGGGGGTTTGTGTAGCAAAAATGTTTAATTATTTCTAAGTAAGATAAATAGCAAGTTTATAACTTTGGTGTTTATCAAGTGATGAGAGAAACTAGGGTGTTAGTGTTCCCATTAGGTTCATAACGTGGTAATCCTAGCTATAACAATTCTTTCTTAGTGTCTTGCATGCAAAGTGGTAAGTTATGTATCCCTAATTCCTTGGTCCGACAACTAGAGAATTTCACTCTGTACCTTGGTCCGGCTACATGTGTCTACTTTACTAAACCTTACCTTTACCTCATATTAAGCATCATGTTCAATGTATGGCTAAGTTACTACTTTGCACCAATTGAAACTAGCATATTAGATAGTGTATACTAAATCTATATTGATAATTCTTTTCCTATCAACTACCTCCTTGGTCCGGCAAGTAGAAATAGGGCAAGTTCTAACGCGTGCACTCGTTAAAAAGACTTCTAAATGGAAAATTTATCAATAAATGCAAGAACATATTCTAGAATTGTTATTTAGTAGTTTTACCTTGTTAATTACCCATGGTTCCCACAACCCTAGTTGTAGATTTAGTTACCCATGCTTAGAAATACACAATTCATAGTTATTAAATAATAATTCATGTACTTACTTTGACAAGTTTGAAGAAAATCCAGAAATCATACTTGAATTAAAAAAAAATATTTTTAGAATCGATTTTGGAAATTTGAAGTAATTCCCAAAATCCAAAGATCAACTTCCAATAACAACAGTGTGAAAAAAATAACAAAAAATCTTACCCCCAAAACGAGGTTTTTAACAATATTTATAATAATTAAGTCCTAAATAAAAAGGGGTTCTAAATAAGGAAAATTTGTCCCAAAATGTGTCTTCAGTCAACGATCCAACTGGCGGTCCGTCGATGGAACGACGGACCGTCGTCTGCCTCCGTCGGTCCACACTTAACTTTTTCTTCAGCCTTCTTTTTTGCGTCCTCTCTATTACAGTCGACGGACCAACAACACGGTCCGTCGTCTCACTTATGGTCCGTCGATGCCTCCGTCCTTCTATAATTAGTGATTTCTTCAAGTCGGGTACTGGGACTACTCTCTGTTAGAAATGACGGTTTGCCAGGATGATCCGTCGATCAGTTGACGGACCGTCGATCCTTCCGTAGACCCACACTTGGTCAGATTTCCCCGAGTTGTTTCTAAATTCTTGAACCTCCAATCGACGATCACCTACGGACCGTCGATGGCTTCGTAAGTCATCACTTCTTCACTGATTTCAGCACAGTCTTCTGCATTTCCGTTTTGGACAACTTTCTTGCAAACACAGATAAAAATATATAAAAACTACTACAAAAAGGCCTTAGACACACACTAAACTTAAGGAAAAAGCATTGAAAGTACCGTGAAACCATGGTACGTCAACACCCTCAACTTAAATTCATTGTTTGTCCTCAAGCGACGCACTATGACTCACCACAACACCTTCGTACAAAAGTATCATCAATTTCAGCCTTTTCATCCAACTCTCGCATAGCTTCATCTTCTAAACGAGACAAGTGATTGACAACGTGATTTTCGGTCCCTTTTCAATCTTTCACTTCAAAGTCAAATTCTTGCAACAGTAATACCCATCTATTCAACCTTGGCTTCACATCCTTCTTTGCTATCAAATATCTCAAAGCAGAATGATCAGTATGCACTATGACTCTCGTTCCAAGCAAATAGAAGTTAAATTTTTGGAAAGCAAAAACAACCGCAAGGAGCTCTTGCTCAGTCACAATATAGTTATTTTGAGCTTCATTAAAGGCCTTACTAGCGTAATAAATGGGGTGAAGGATTTTATCCCTTCTTTTACCCAAAACTACACCAAGAGCAACCCCACTAGCATCACACATCACCTCAAATGGCTTGCTCAATGGGCGCAAACACCAACTTATCCTTCAACTCACCAAACGCTTTCAGACAAGATTCATCAAAATAAAATTTACACTCTTTCTCAAATAACTTGCACAGAGGATGTGCAATTTTTGAAAAATCCTTGATAAACCTCCGGTAGAAGCCTACATGCCCAAGACTCTTCACACCTTTTATAGAGATGGGTGGAGAAAGTCTCTCTATCACCTCAACTTTGGCTCAATCAACCTCTATCCCCTTCTCGGAGATGCGATGACCCGATACAATACCCTCTTTCACCATGAAGTGACATTTCTCCCAATTTAGCACAAGGTTGCAATCTTCACACCTCTTGAGAACCTCAGCCAAGTGAATCGAACAACGCTCAAAAAAGTCACCAACAACAGAAAAATCATCCATAAACACCTCAATGGTGTCCTCCACCATATCGGAGAATATAGACACATATATCTCTGAAAAATAGTCGGTGCATTACACAACCTGAAGGGCATCCTCTTGAACGCGAAAGTTCTATAAGGACAAGTAAATGTGGTTTTCTCTTGATCTTCCCGTGCAATAGAGATTTGGTTGTAACTCGAATAACCATTAAGAAAACAATACCACCTTTTTCCTCCAAGCCTATCTAACATCTGATTTATGAAGGGCATAGGAAAATGGTCCTTCTCAGTCCATGTATTCAATTTTCGGTAATCCATACACACTTTCTATTCGGTCACCGACCTTATTGGAACAAGCTCATTTTTGTCATTAGGGACCACAATCATTCCCCCTTTCTTAGGCACACACTGAACATGGCATATCCAACTACTATCAGCGATCGGATATATGACTCCGACATCCAACCACTTAATAATCTCCTTCTTCACTACCTCTTGCATATGTGAATTTAACAGTCTTTGATGCTCTATACTTGGCTTATGATCGGGCATGAGTTGGATTTTGTGTGAACAAATACCGGGTGGAATCCCAATAATGTCCGCAATAGTCCATCTAATAGCTCTCTTTAACCTCTTCAACACCTCTACAAGACACTCCATTTGCTTCACATTCAAATTCAATGCAATGATTACCGATAAATTGTCACCTGTTCCCAAGAAAACATCCTTCGATGAGGTGGTATAGCCTTAATCTCTAATTTTGGGGCATTCTCAATAGATGGTCTCGCGGGTGGAGACTCGCGATGCTTCATATCTAACTCAACTTCTTTGGTTTGAACCGAACATCACCTCGATCAAGTGCTGCAACCAATGACCTATACTCTTCAATACCATCACTCTCAAAATTCTTAATCACTGCCACGAGTGCCTCAACACCAAGATGCTCTTCTATTTGTACCTTCGATGAACTCTCAACTCTGTAGGATATCGCAGATACCGACTGGAGCTCACCACTCTGCCTCATGGACTTGCAAATGTTGAAAGTCGCTTCTTCATTGTTCAACCTAAAATTCATCTTCCCTTTCTTTATATCAACCAAGGCACAACCGGTAGCAAGGAACGACCTCCCAAGAATAGTAGGTACCTCAAAGTCCACCTCACAGTCAAGAATCACAAAATCAGCCGGAAATATGAATGACTCCACCTTCACTAACACATCGTGGAGTATCCCAATAGGCCTCTTCACCATTCGATCGGCCATCAGTAACCACATCGCAGTGGGCTTTGGGTCACCCAAACCCAACTTCTTGTAAATAGAAAGAGGCATGAGATTGATACTAGCCCCAAGATCACATAATGCTTTCGCAAAGTATAACAACCCGATTGTACATGGAAAGTGAAAGCGCCCGGATCTTCTTTCTTTCGCACAAGAGACCTTGTAGCAATAGCACTACAATGTTACATCCGATCATCATCCTCAAAACTAACTGATTTCTTCTTAATGAACATATATTTCATGAACTTGGCATAAGCAGGCATTTGTTCGAGCTTTTATCAAAGGGACATTGATGGAAAACTGTTTCAACATAGTAATAAAATGCCAGTATTTGCCATCTTTAGTCTTTTTCACCAATCTTTGCGGAAATTGAGGTGTTGGTCTAGGAAAGGGAGTCACTTTTGGGGGTGTCTCAGCTTCTTTCCTCGATTTATCTACCAACTCACCACTAACTTCCTCTACCTCACCGTCTCCTCTCTTCTCATCTTCGACGCCAGACGACATAGGTGGATCCATGGTCTACTTACCCCCTCGAGTAGAGACTGCCATAAAATGTCCATCATTTTTTTGATTTTGGACAGGATTGCTAGGAAGAGTACACGGTTGGCGTGGGTTCACCGTAGAAGACAATTGGGCCATTTGCAACTCAAGATGCTTGATTGAGATTGCATGTGCATCCACCTTTTGCCTAATATTTGCTAAATCACCTCTGAACTCTTTGGAATGCTCATCACAAGCATCAAACCTCCTCCTCATCTTCTGCAACATATCCTCAACTCGCGCCATACTACCTCCACCATCCCTAGGAGCAACTTCCTGATTTTGAGGTGGAATATAGGGCCCACTCTGATCGTTTCTATTACCATAGTTAACCCGGTTGAAGTTGTTGTCGCGGTTGTAGTTGCCATCTCGAACATAGTGACCCTCTTGGTTGTAACTTCCATAGTCCGACCTTGATTTCCTTGAACTTGGCGCCACTTCTCCTGATTGGAGCCTTGACGTTCGGTCGGAAACCCCCCGTTTGCTCATTCACTGCATAAGAATCTTCTTCATAGTAGTCCTCATCAACCGATGATGGTGGTTTAGCCAAATAGTTCACGGCATTTACCTTTTCTGCACCCTGGTGACATATTTTAACACCAACCCAAGCTCAATTCTCATTTGAGCCATCTCTTCACGAAATCATCTGCGGCTGGGTTGTGTGAAGCTTGCACTTGTAAAGCGTTTCTCCCAGTATTTGACTTCCTAGTGCTCCAAGCTTTATTATTTCGGGAGATTTTCTCTAACTTCTCAGCGATCTCTGCATAAGTACACTCCGCATAAGAACCACCCGCAATCGTATCAAGCACTGCTTTATTATTATCATCTTGCCCCCGATAGAAGTACTCTTTCAGTGACTCATCATCAATGCCGTGGTTTTGGACACTTCTCAAGAATGAGGTCAACCTATCCCAAGAACTTCTTACTGACTCCCCTGGTAATGCCACAAAGTTGTTCACCCTATCTTTGTGGTTTAGCTTCTTAGAAACTGGATAGTAACGTGCTAAGAACACATCCCTCAATTGGTTCCAAGTATAGATCGAGTTATAAGGAAGCTGAGTAAACCATAAAGCATCCTCTCCCTTCAGTGAGAGAGAGAACACTCTTAACCCAATGACGTCCATGTCCAAGTTAGGTCTCCCTACACAACTCTTACACACCAACCTCAGTTTGGCGATGTGAGCATGTGGATCCTCATATGGTAGCCCCGAAAAATCCTCTAGCGGTGAGCATCTACATCAAGCTACTAGTTACCATGAAAGTATGACCATGTGGTAGAGGAGGTAGGACAAATAGCCCGTCAAAGTCAGTGATGTCAACATTTAACCTATTGTATTCTTGAGGGAGTGGGGCATGAGGTTGCCTCGTTATAGCGCCCTCACCAGGGTTCTCCACTATCACTTGGTTATGAGCATCAACTGGTGGATGAGGTTGACGGTTGATCTCATCACCAACATCAGTAAAATTGTGTGGATTGTTCATTCTGCGGAGCGTACGGTTCAGTTCGGGATCAAATGGAAGCACTGCTTATCCTCGACTCTGTGTATTTGGAATACACTAGAGTTAGACTTGAAAGAGACAAAAACAAAGAGAAAAGTAAAATTAGGAAATTTTTACTAAACTTCAGTAATTGTGTTTAAAGTTAATCTAAAAGCCACTATCCCCGGCAACGGTGCCAAAATTTGATATGCTTAAATTATAATTCCCTAATGAAGTATAAGCGGTCGTATCAAGTAAATAATTCAATTGTTAGGTAGAAGTTGATCTCACGAGGAAAATGGTTTAGACTTAACTTCAACCTATGATTACGTCTATTTAGTCAACTCCTTTTCGAAAACAATTAATTAAAGGGTGGTTTTTTGTGTAACAAAAATGTTTAATTATTTTTAAGTAAGACAAATAGCAAGTTTATAACTTTGGTATTTATCAAGTGATGAGAGAAACTAGGGTGTAAGTGTTTCGCATAGATTCATAATGTAGTAATCCTAGCTATAACAATTCTTTCTTAATGTCTTCCAAGCAAAGTGGTAAGTTATGTATCCCTAATTCCTTGGTCCGACAACTAGAGAATTTAACTCCGTACCTTGGTCCGGCTACGTGTGTCTACTTTACTAAACCTTACCTTTACCTCATATTAAACATCATGTTCAATGTATGGCTAAGTTACTACTTTGCACCAATTGAAACTAGCCTATTAGATAGTTTATACTAAATCTATGTTGATAATTCTTTTCCTATCAACTACCTCCTTGGTCCGCAAGTAGAAATAGGGCAAGTTCTTACGCGTGCATTCGTTAAAAAGACTTCTAAACGAAAAATTTATCAATAAATGCAAGAACCTATTCTAGAATTGTTATTTAGCTAGTTTTACCTTTTTAATTACCCATGTTTCCCACAACCCTAGTTGTGGATTTAGTTACCCATGCTTAGAAATACACAATTCATAGTTATTAAACAAGAATTCATGTACTTACTTTGACAAGTTTGAAGAAAATCCATAAATCACACTTGAATTAAAGAAAATATCTTGAGAATCTATTTTGGAAATTTGAAGTAATTCCCAAAATCCAAAGTTTAACTTCCAATAACAAGAGTATGAAAAAAGTAAACAAAAAGTCTAACCCCAAAAACGAGGTTTTCAACACTATTTATAATAATAAAATCCTAAATAAAAAGGGGTTCTAAATAAGGAAAATTAGTCCCAAAAGGCGTCTTTTGTCAACGACCCAACTGACATTCTGTCGTTGGAAGGACGGACCGTCGACTCCCTCCGTCGGTCCATACTTAAATTTTTCTTCAGCCTTCGCTTCAGTGTCATCTCTTTTACAGTCGACGGACCAACAGCACGGTCCGTCGTCTCACTTACGGTCCGTCAATGCCTCCATCCTTCCATACTTAGTGAATTTAAGTCGGGTACTGGGACTACTCTCTGTTAGAAATGATGGCTTGATCCATCGATTAGTTGACGGACCGTCGATCCTTTCGTAGCCCCACACTTGGTCAGATTTCCTTGAGTGCTTCCAAATGCTTAAACCTCCAATCGACGATCATCACCTACGGACCGTCGATGGATCGACAGACCGTCGATGGCTTCGTAGGTCATCACTTCTGCATTGATTTCAGCACAGTCTTCTGCATCTCCGTTTTGGACAGCTTTACTGCAAACACAGATAATATTATATAAAAATTACTACAAAAAGGCCTACAAAAAAGGCCTTAGACACACACTAAACTTAAGTAAAAAGCATTGAAAGTAACGTGAAACCACGGTACATATAGTACTTACAGTGTCTTTTACCTTAAAAGATGAACGGGTTTGCTTACCCAATTGACATTCATCGCAAATTTGATCTTTCTCGAATTTTAGTTTTGGTAAGCCTATGACTAGTTAAAGTCTAGATAGTTTCTCAAGATCATGCATATTTGCGTGTCCAAGTTTTCGATGTCAGATCCAAGGATCACTTGTGACTGCAGTTAGACAGGTAAGTGAAATAAAAGTTAACATTATTTAAAACATATGTGTTATTTACTCGACTCCAATGAGAGTAATCTTTTTCTCAGGATGATTGATAATGCAGCTTGCTATCAACTTGCATGATGATCTTAGAGTAGTGGTTCTTACTCCTGTTACTTCTCCTTTAACATCGTCCCCAAATCTCACAAATCCTCCATCGATCTTTTTTACAGTTTTAAAGTTTTGTTTCTTTCGGCACATATGCTTGGAGCATCCACTATCAAGTACCCACATTCCTTTTTTATAGGTTTTCTTGGACTGCTCCTGCAAAATAATAAAATTAGTTTCTTTTAGGTAGCCAAGTATTTTTGGGTCCTTGATGGTTAGAAGTCTCTGGTCTCCAAATTCATTTTCCAGAAGAGTATTTTCTACAATTAAAAGATTTGTGACCAAGATCACCACAAGTGTAGCAGGTAATTTTAACGGAGGTTTCAGGTGAATAAGAATTAGAACTAGATTTATTTGATTTGTAGAAACTACGATTAAGAGAGTTTCTCCTATATAAAGTAGTTTGGTTAGATCGAACAGGACTATGAATGGGCAATTTTACGATGTTATTTAGTTGCATTTTTATTTCCTCTAGTTTTTCTGTAAGTAAGTCGACTTCAATTTGAATTGCTTCAAGAAAAATCTATCAGTCTTTCTTTTCTTGATCAAGCTTATTGTGTTCATCAATAACCTTCTATAATTCATCAGTAACCATGTCCAAAGATTTCTGTAAGTCATTACAATCAAAACAATTGAATGGTCTTACCTCATTTGTTTCACCTAGTACCATGAAACATAGGTTGGTCATTCATTATGATCATCATCAGTTGTTTCTCCTTGATCTCATGCTACAGAGTTTTAGGATCCTCGTTTCTTTGATTATTTCTTTTTCTTTGTTCATGACAATTTTGTTTTAAGTGTCCTGGTTTTTCACAACAGTAGTATCGATCATCATTTCTTTTGAAGTCGTTGTTCTATTGAGGTCTTTGTCTTTTTTGTCTAAGCATTTGTCTCACTCCTCGATTTGTGAAAGTCATTCCCTCGTCATGATTTTCATCGACCTCTTCTCCAACGTCAGATGTCTCGGTTGTGAATGCCACCATCCTATCATCCTTGTTGTACCTCTTAATTTGATTTTATTCATAGTCCATTAAGTTGCAACGAAGCTCATTGTATGTCATTTTCTATAAATCTCTATCTTCAAGAATGACAACTTTGGTTTCCCAAGCCTTGGGAAGACTTCTAACAAGTTTCTTGACTTGTAATGCATTTGAGTACACTATTCAAAGAGTTTTAAGTTCGAAGACAATTTTGCTGAATCTTGAAAAGATAGATTTAACGTTTTCAACTTTGGCTATTTTGAACAACTCATACACATTACCAAGTGAACTGATTCGAGCTTCCTTTACTTTGGTGGTTCCGTCATACGTCCTTCTATTTTGTCTCACATTACTTTTGCGGTCTCACAATTTGATATTTTGTCGTACTTTGCTCCACTCACTGCACAATATAATAAACTTATAGCTCTAGCATTAGTTATGATTACCTATTGTTGTTTTTTAGTGATGCCAAATGATTCAAGATCGAATGACTTTTCAGTGTCATTTGTCAGTTAGTCCAGCAATGGGCTTTAGAACTTTCTTGATCACTATCCATGCTTGATGATCAGCTGAGGAGACAAAGATTTTGAATATATTTCCAATGAGAGTAATGTTTTCCATTTAAGTATGGTGATCAGTGTGATGAATTTCCATCTTAAAGTAAGGCTCCAAGTGTCAAGCCCCGAGACTACACCGTGGACGTGGTCGACACGCAATGTCCATTGCTGACCTCGGGCGAACCCTTGGCCTGGCTTACTCAACTCAATGGAAGACTCAACTTAATTCAGTTATAGAATTGGAAAAAAAAATCTCATAAATAACTTTAAATACTGTCTTGACCCAAATGACACTTGAGTCTCAAATATAGAATCTGAAATAAAGAGATACAACTGACTACAAACTATCCATCTATGAAGCCTCTAAAAAAACTTTGATGAATGTTGAGACAGACCCCACAACATTCTAAAATAGAAAGACTGGAAAGCAATAAAAAAAGGATCCTCCAAAATGCAAGGAGGCTCACCACTGACTCTGGAGCTCAAACTGGATCAACGAAACGTTGCTGAATCTGGTTACCTGCATCTGCATCATAATACGAAGCAATCCAACTTGCATCAGTACATTGAATGTACGAGTATGCGAGTTGGAATGCTGAACAACATCTTAAGCTTGATGACAATAAAACGAACTTACCTGGATCTACTCAACTCAAGAATTACTCGACTCAAGATATACTCAACTCAAAGTATGAATATAAAGCAATTTAAAACACATGCATAAAGCTTGTAACATAATAAAACAACTTAGTTTGTTAAAGAAATGCAATAACAAACTCAAAGTTACTTATATATTAAAGTTATATAGTTCATGTGGGAGTTTCTCTAAACGACAACCACCACTATGAGCCTAAGTGGTAATACAATGTATCGTCCACACTACCAGAACTATCATATACTTTGCCGTCGCATAGAACATCCTCAACCTAGTGGATCTACTGGATAAACTTACGTGATTATCTAAAAAGTATGACCGGTTAATACCCATGATGGTTACATGGTTTACATGGAGACTTGAGTTAATATGAACTCTCATCCCCACATCGGTACTCAATACTACTCCCAAAATATACTTTAGCTCATGCTTTTAAAATAACCTTTTTTCTCTAGGTTGAGATAATTTGTTCAACCCTTTTCAGCTTTAAAAAGCCTCTTGGAATCAATGTTCCCTTTTTTTGTTCAAAACTCTGTTGAGAAATTCTTTGTTTCCTCTTAACTTAAACGTGAAAACATTTATAAGCTTTCTAGGGAATACTTAGTTCCCTTATATCTTTTGAGAAATGAACTCAACTCTTTACTCTTTACTTGACTTGAAACCTTTGATATTAATCAATTCTTTTGGGAATACTTAGTTCCTTTAATATTTGAAGAAAAAACTTCAAATTTTGCTCTTTCTTTAACTCTAATATCAAGCCTTCAAACGAAGTCAAAACATTCACATAAGACTCTTGGAAACTTTACGAAACATTACTTTAACTTACTTCATATCTTTAGACTTAACTTCTTAACTTACTTGACCTTGATCCTAATTTCCTTGAATTCTATATAAATTCAAGGATCATGATCTCATGTTTATGGATGATGTCATGATATTTAGATGTACCTTAGAATGTTGGAATCGACTAAGAAACATAGGTACATCAATTAAGAACTAGTGCAAAAATATAGGGAAAGAACGGGATGTCTATGTGGCCCTGGCGCTCTGAGAGGCGCAGGGCGCCAGAGCTTGATGGACAAAGACTATCCTGAGAGGCTTTGGCAGGTGCGGCGCCCCAGGGCTTGTCATACAGGATTTCTGACTTTTCTTCTTCGTTTTTCATCTCTAAACCTTCTAAAATTCCATGAATCTCATCCCAATCACTTGGCATCACTAGTATCCTCAATCCCAATAGATTATATCCGAAAAACAACACGGAAACACTAATCCAATCAACTAGAATATGCTACAACTCAATCAATCAAAAACCAGATAATGTTCATTAAAGTATCAATGTTCATCATTCAATCTACTCTAACTTGTTGAATTGAATCAAATTGGTGTGTAAGTAAAATTACCCATCACAGAAAGATCTCACATACCTTAAAGGGATTACCCCCGACGAAATCCACGAAACGATTCTTTGCATTCTTGAAGAATTTTTGATCTTACCTTTCTCTTCTCTTTTTTCCCAAGCCTTAAGCATTCTCAACTTTGCTAAAACTGAATTGGGACGTGTTTTTACCCCTAATAAACCCTTAAAACGAATTAAGAAATAATCGGGTAAAAAGACTAACTTTACCCTTACTAAAATTCGGATTGGACTTTCCTCAGTCCAACAACTCAACTTCTGAAAGGCATATCTCTCTCATACGAAATCAAAAATGAGCCAACTCAACGCCGTTGGAAAGGTCTGATAAAGGAATTTCCATCCATATAAAGAATTGCTCCTAACTACTCTCGAGCTAGAAGTTATGGCCATTTTGAAATTGTCCAAAACTCACTTCCTAAACTTAGGAAATTTTCTAGATTTTTCCTGTTCTTTCCAAAAATAACTATTCTTAGTTTCTTTGTTTAATCCTAGCTATTTAGGATTATGAGATGTTACACCAAGGATTTGATAGTGTGTCATTTTGGATCTTTGCTCACGTATGGTTGAACATTGAAATGGTGAAACCTGACTTTGATACCAATTGAAATTCAAGAGTGTGATGAATTAAAATTTCTCTTAGTCGACTTCATGTATTGACCAGTCAACTCACCTGCACGTTAGTAAAATAGATATATATTAATAACTTGAAGTGAAATAACATAAAGTATTTTTATATTGGTTCAGATCACCGATGTCGTGCCTAGTACAGTCCCCTTGTATTTCAAGGGTTTCCTTTAGAGTTTTGAAGTGAACTTGAGATTTATAGAGTTTCCTTGGTTTGATCATATCTTATATGCAAATCAGAAGTTCTATCTTGAAACTTCCTCTACTTGTAAGCCTACACTCAGAATCCTTCTTTTCTTTTATTTTTAATTGTTTCACTCACGTTATTACAAAACATTATGAAAGATAACAGAAGATTGCTCTATAAGATCAAATGAAGTTGCGTGCCTTTGTCGTCTGACCAGTTCTTCATTTATATGTTGAATGTTGAGATGTCTTTTGCTCTAATAGGAAAATCTAAGGGAGTTTCCTTCAATCAAGGATTTGTAATGATTCTTTGATTGGGACCTTGATTTGATATACCAATTTTAATTCTAATTGTTTGGTGACTTGTGTAATGCTCCTTCAAACCCAATGATCTTCAGTGATCAGTGAGTTGATCCTTTGTTGATGTTCCTTGCCATATTGAGTAGTATTTCCTTTTTCCTTTTTTGGCTTCTGGTGATTGGTAATCTGATTGACTTATATTGATTTTCCTTGTCATCGTGATTGTCATTTCCTTTTTGACATATGATAAATGGATATCTGATTTGTAGTATCCCTTTATCCTCCTTTTGATGAAGGTTGCATGATATCCAGATCTACTGCTTGAATCACTCTGTTGGTTTATTTTATTTCCTTCTTTTGTAGATATATGTAGATTTTGCTTTCCTTGATTTCCTGTCATTATTCAAAATACATTAGGGTGTGTTTGGTATTCAGGAAAACAAGTAGATATTTGACTTATTTACATGTTTGGTTAGTGAATTGAAAACATTTCTCGGAAAAATATTTTAGTGTTGGTTTTTGAATGAAAAATGTCTTTGAGAAATATTTTTTACTTTTTACTACAGTAGAAAATAATTTTTGAAGATGATTTTTTTAAAAAAAAACAAACTTAAAAATTTTCTGGTGGTGGTGGTGGTGGTGGTGGGGGGGGGGAAGTAGGGGTGAAAAAATTAAAATTTGAAGTTGAATTTTTTTTTGAAAAAAAGTATTGATTTTT
>NC_028646.1:63103452-63104961 GCF_001406875.1 Solanum pennellii
AGTATTGGGGTGGGGTAGGGTCGAGGGTTGGGTGAAATAAAACTTTGAAGTTTAAAATATTTTGTAAAAAATAAACTTAATTTTTTAGGGGTAGGGTGAGGTTTGAAGAGAGTTTTGCAAAATGTTTTCCTTAAGTTTTGAAGGGAAATCATTTTCCTTAAATTTGAGGAAAATGAGTTGATTTGAAAAACATTTAACCCAATGAAAAATGAGAAAATTGAAAAATATTTTTTGGAAAATGTTTTCCTTTGTACCAAACACATTCTACGTTAACACTAATGTGTGAGTAGTGATTGCAAACATAGTATTACAAATTT
Source organism: Solanum pennellii (assembly GCF_001406875.1). Lineage (NCBI taxonomy): Eukaryota > Viridiplantae > Streptophyta > Magnoliopsida > Solanales > Solanaceae > Solanum > Solanum pennellii. The sequence continues at coordinate 63,103,770 of NC_028646.1, forward strand.
TTACTTTCAGAGTTGATAAGATGACAATTTATTTAACCTTTATTTCCACGTAACTACTCGTTTAATGAATGAAGATATTAAAATTAAAGAGTTGCTGAATTTAAAAATATAGAGTATTATTTTTAAAATAGACTAAAAAGAAACTAACACATAAATCAAAACAAATAAAATAAATTATAAATAAAACAAACTGATTTTGTGTATAAATAATTACATATTTTGTAAAAATAACAAAACAACTAATAGAAGACAGCACTGGTAGCTTGGGATAAAGTCTGTGTCCCTAAGAAATTTGGAGGTCTTAACATCAAAGAATGTTGCAAATAGAATATTGCATCATTGGGGAAACTTTTGTGGCAAGTGACAATGAAGAAGGATGTGTTATGGGTAAAGTGGGTGAATTGTGTTTATATGAAAAACACGGTGAATATATGGGAATATGATGCTTCACCAGATTGCAGCTGGTACTGGAGGAAATTAAACGCCTTAAAAACACAAATGGCGAATTGGTATCAGGATAATAGATATACTCTCACTCATAATGGTGTCTACTCAGTATCTTGCAGCTATCAAGCTCTATTAGGTCCACTCACGAAATTAAAAGAAGCAGATTTAATTTGGAACTCTGTCATGCTACCACGACAGAGATTTATCACATGGCTGGCATGTCAAAAGAGCCTACCCATGTGGGAATGATTGTTAAAAATGAGCATTCAAGTGGAGGATGAAAATTGTTGTTTGTGTGATGAGAGGGTGCTGGAGACACAACATCACTTATTTACTAAATGTAGGTGGATTACTGTCACGACCCAAAACGGGCCGCGAGTGGCACCCACACTTATCCTCCTATGTGAGCGAACCAACAAATCTAACCCCAACGTTTACCAGTATATAAATTTTGAATAGCAAAATATAATGCGGAAGACCAAAACTCATTAATATAACCAATAAATAAACTTCTAAAATATATTACTTATCATCCCCAAAATCTAGAAGTCATCACATCAAGAACGTCTATCCTCAAATTTCTAAGTCTAAGAGTAATTAAGAACTAAAATAAAGAATAAAACGATAGTCCATGTCCGAGCTTCAAGGACATCAAGACGCGAAGAAGAGACTCCAGTACGAACTAGGAATAATAACTCACCCTGAAATCTGACGTGCTGAAGACTGGCTAGAGTTGCGGACGAGA